>NC_039270.1:23219247-23259165 GCF_003368295.1 Carassius auratus | reverse complement strand
TTTTTTTCAATAAATATCTACAATATGTAAATGCAAAGTTATTTTCCCGGGTAAAATCTGTTTGTTCATGCAATGCAGATTAGAGGACCGCAAATTGTCACCATTAACACCACCAATTATGAAACATCATCCATGTGAGACTTTTTAAACAAAACACTAAAACTTCCTGTCACATATTTGTGATAATTAAATCTATAATAAAGTGGCAAATAAATAAAAAGCACTGGAGCAGTTTACTGTGGTTATGGTTAGCTCCTTACAGCCACTATAGTTAATAACTTGTGTAATCAATGAGACATTTAAAAACCCCTGCTAAAACCTGTATTTACAGTTGTTTGAAAGAAACTTTGATAACATAATCTTTGTTATTTGGAAGATCCCTCAAGGGTCATATAAAGCAGATATAAACCAGGCTCTGGGATTATTATGGAGTAAAACTAGATTTAGGGTAGGCCTAGTTATGGCAAGTTTACAGATTAAAGTTTATTGTGAGAGTAAAGGATAGGGTTCATGTGCACAACATTTATCTCACATCAAATACTTCTTCCTAACTTCTTAATAGAGAGCACAAAGGTTTGTGTACAGAATAAATGTGGTTAAGTAGTAGGCTATACACAGGTAATGAAAACTGATATTGTTTTTATTTATTTATTTATTTTAACATAAAATCTATGAAAATGGCTGAATGAACAAAGCAGCTGCACAGATACAAAAACACAAGCGTCGCACACATAGGCTACAGAGAAGAATGGAAAAAGAGAAAGACAGATAGTTGTTAGCCATTTTCCTTATTAGGGATACATTAGTTGTTCCATTGCATTGCATAATCTAGATCAAAATCAGCCGGGTGGGTCCGTTGATTTGCTCTCACCTGGTGGATCAACTGCCATGCAAATCAAATCTCAGACTGTCAGGCTGCTGGCACATTACCAATGGCCCTCTCTCTGACAGTTTCGCACCGGTTTATCAATAAACAATATATTTAATATGTTATACAGTAGCATGTTCCCGGCCTATAAACGATGTTCCAAACCAAAGAATGAAAATAAAGTTCTGAAACTCACTTTGTCCGTCGAATTTCCTGATGATGTGTCCAGATAGGTGTTCTGGAGCGCGACGTGTCCCCGGCGTACAGGCATTTTCACGCGTGGACAGGTTCAAGAGCCCTCTTATTCCGGGTTTCTCTCTTATTCAAGGACCGGCGAGCAAGACAAACGAACACAATCTAAAAGTCGAACGCATTGTGAAGGAAACAAGTGTTTTATAGACCAAGATTTAAACAAAAAATGACACCGAGAACGCTAGTAGGATCCTCAAGAAAGTGAAAAGTCGCCGAGTTGAATGCAAATGAAAGAAAGAGCGTTTGATATGGACGCAAAAGTCTTGCGGTTTTGAGACTCGAAACTCTCGCGCCGTCAGATGAAATGATAACGCACTGACGTACTCACTGAAATCAGTCGTAACATATTCTGAAACAAAAATAGAAGAACAACCAAAGACGCCCGACACCTCAGAGGCAGCGTGCGGCTCGGCTGATGAAGCTCATTGTGAGTAGGCTAATGGTACGTTGCGCGTTCACATGGGGAGGCAGGGACACCAGCTGTCACTTTTTGACAGAAGACAGATGCGCGCTCATGCTCTCTCTCTCTCTCTCTCTCTCTCTCTCTCTCTCTCTCTCTCTCTCTCTCTCGTTTATCGCTCTGAAAGGTATGTCATAGTGGGATACAGTCCACAAACGAGCACAAACATTTCCACTAAACAGAAGTAGAGTAGGCAGCCTTTTATTGTCGTCGTAGCATTTATATTTAAGGTATTTTTAAAGGTATTCAGAAAACAATCATAAGGGTCAGTTTTTTTTTTTAAATCTGAAAGCTGAATAAAAAAGCTTTCAAATGACGTATGGTTGTTAGGATAGGACAGTATTTGACTATTAACTATTTGAAAAATCTGGAATCTGAAAAAAAATTACCTTTAAATTTTTCCAAATTAAGTTCTTAGCCATGCATCAAAAATTACGTTTTAATATATTTACAGTAAGAAATGTACAATATGTCTTTATTGGAACATGATATTTACCAAATATTGTAGTGTTTTTTTGCATAAAATAAAAATCAATAATTTTGAATCATACAATGTATATTGTTGGCAATATTGCTACACGTCTACCTATGACTGGTTTTACATTTACATTACATTTACATTTATTCATTTAGCAGACGCTTTTATCCAAAGGTTTTATAGTCCAGGGTTGCATATATACAGCCACTTTGAAAATATAAAGTTCTGCATTCTGTACACATTATGAGTGGTTTGAGATTCAAAATGATTGCATTCCATATATTTTCTGGTTAAAACTTTTGTTTTATAAATAAAAAGGACCAAAATACACTTAAAAGCGTAAAAAAAATGGTTCAGAGAGCTCTCAGATTTGATCAATAATAACTTAATTTGTGTTTTGAAGAAGAAGAAAGGTCTTAAGGGTTTGGAAAGACTTGTGAGGGTGAGTAATTAGTGACAGAATTGTCATTTTTGGGTCAACTATCCCTTTAAGAAATTGTTGAAGGAAAACCATTCCAAAAAACTTACTGGCAATGATATTAGGCACAATATCAAATGGGTCCAGTAAGTAGATATAGTGGAAAACATAAAGTGAGCCTTAAAGTGAGATAAAAGAAAATTCAAGAGGTTCAAAGATAAAATCCGAACAGATAACATTGGCCAACACCTCCCATTTCTGGAAAGACAACTAGGCCTATAAGTGGAAAGAATTCAAATAACATACAATACATAATTTGCAATGGATTTCTATAGTTTATAGGTATCTTTATATTTAAGGTATCTTTATAACATAATTTGTCTCGTTTTACATTCTAAACAAGCCTGCATGCATAAACACAACATGGCAAGTCATTCCACCATAAAATAAATAAATTATGGTTCTCTTTCAATCCCGTGCACACACAAAGTTAAAGAAACATTACTGTGTTATTAATCAACATCACTCAATAGTTTTATATATGGCGATAGTGTATATAATTTTTTGAAAACACAATTTTTGGTCACTCATTTTTGTGCAATAAAATTAGTTGAGCTTTATGAGCTCACTGAAGTCATATGCACCATTTAATTACTTAGCTTGGCATATGAAGTATGATAGAAACACTGCAATATAAACACTCTTCATCGGCCTAAATAACAGCGTCATCTCTCTCTCTCTCTCTCTCTGTCACCTCTCTAGTGGTTGCAGTAAGATCTCAGAATGGAAAATCCCCCGTCGGTGTCTAACCAAATGAGAACACCACTACTGAAGTGTTTTATCTGTAACACATATTTCCAGTATCCCAAAACTGATTTCTTCCTAACCATATATATACACACTGGAGAGAGCAGACTTGGAGAAAAACATATGATCTCACACACTTTATTATCCAATGAAAAATCTGTTTGCTTGTAATAACAGGTGCATTTTGACTCACATTAATTATGTTTCATAATTATTGAAATCAAATACGTCCAGTAATATTCTTACCCTCTCACCTTTCACACAAAGCTCATTTAAGTGATACTCATTTTTAAGAGGAGATAAATGCTCCACTGCTGGCAACAGCAGTCTTAAGCTGTGTGTGAATGACCCCACAGAAATGTGGTGGAGAAGTCTGACACAATGTGGCTACGGAGATTGTAATGTGGTGGCGCTGGTGGGTCAGATCCAGGTAAAATAGGAGGAGATGTTTGATTAGAGCCCAAAGAACCTCTGTGATATCTGTCCATAGCCTTCAGTGGTGCTGCTTTAACACTTCTTTAAAGTACATCAGTGAGGACAGCATGTAATTATGCCTCTCAGTTGCCCTTGTTCCAGAGTTGCTGTCCAAATGACTCATCCAATATGCCCCAATTTCTTCACATCGGACTCAACTCAAGCCAAGTTCTATCAACTCAATGCCCCCCTCTGTGAATGTCTAGCATTGCTGTGAAATGTTTTAGTGACCTCGAAGCTTGATGTTCTGAAATGACATTTTGTTTCATGAAATTTCAGCTGGAACAAAAACATTTTTTCTTCCATATTTCGCCAGGGACATGTTGTGGAAATTCATTTCTCTCAGCGTACTAGGTTTTCAATGTACACATGGGGTCTGAACCATTAAGTTCAGTTTCTGTCAGTTTTTTTAGAACAGTGGTTTTCAAAGTGTGATGAGAATCCTCCCTTTTTACATTTCTGAGTTTGTAATGTGAGAGTAAATTATAGTAATATTAACTTCTAAAGAGGTATATAGGAGACTATATCAAATAGTATTATTTCATCTTAATTTGCTCTAACAATTGTGTTTCTACAACTTTCATAAATTCTCACTTCTGCCACAAAATGTGGAACATTACGTATATCATACTGCCCTTTTTAGACTATGAATGAGTGTGTGACTTCACACAGGTCGTTATGTACGTTATGAGAGTGAGAGATTTCACTTTTGTAAACCAGATTTCAGGGTGAGAAATTTTCTTTTTTCTTTGAATTTCATTACACTTGCTCTACCTAGGAGGGATTCATTATCTTGATATCCAGGGCAAAGAAGCCTTATATAGGAGCGAACCTAGGTCTATAGTAACTTCTCTGCCCTGTCAACATACCCTGACAAAGTGTGTGTAATTCCCTCTAACCAAGCGTGGGATCCGCACCATATCAGTGACCCTGTCACACATACCTGTCACTCAAACCTTCTGCCCCCTTGACATGATTACATCACATGTGACAGGAGATCACTGTCACTTCCTATTTCGTTCAGTTTGAAGTCATTATTAGTCAGTCAGAATGCATCAGCTGCAATGCCTATGTGCTCGTGTTGAGAAGTCCTCTTTTATCCACCTTATTTTTGGCCATTTGTAACTTGAATGTGCTTCCTGTGATATCTGCTTTTGACTTATTTTTAGCTATACAAAAACATTTATGTTTCTTCATTATTGTAAACTTCATTACTGTAACAGTGGTTTGTAGCACAAAAAGTTTTACTGCATTTTACTATTCTTTTAATTGTCATCCATGTAATCGGACATCTGGCACTTTCACAGAAAACATCTTACTTCCAAATTGCAAAATAAAGTTGATAAGCTCATACAGTAAACAGAACACACACTACCAAATCAAATTATTTTTTTATTAGTATCAATATTCTAATAATTGAATATTCTATATGATTCAATATTCATTTTTAGTCACATTAGCCAAATTGCAGCTACATTTTGCATGCAAAAATGTCTACATTCAATAGTTTGGAGAAGGATGAGGGTCACAAAGAAGTCAGTTTCAAACCAAGCAGCTTCCTGCTGGTCAGCGCAGTGAATTCATGTTGCAAACTTGAACATGAGCGCAATCTGCATGGGAAACTCCAGAACACACAAATTCCCAAATTACTGGAATTCGGCAAAATGTCATTGATTAATGAAAATTAAGACTGCACCTTAAGATAATATGTGAGATGTTTACTAAATGAGTTCAGTGTTTTTTGTTGATTAAAATGTACTATTAATATGTTTTCTACAGGTCAATTAACAATCAACAAGCATTTTAAATCATTTTAACCTGGGTCCATATGATTTAGTTAGCTTCTGTGTAAAAACATTGTATTTGCGCATTGAAAGAGAAAAATGTGGGGTAAAATGTTCATATAGCACCTTCATTCCTTTAAAACCCTCAGAAAGACTTTTCTGTTAGAGTTTTCTTTCTGCCATACATTAACACTGACCATTTAGATTCAAAACCTTCCAATCCTGCTCTTCTTCATCTAGTAAGACTGCAATACATTGCATTCTCTACAGTTTGTGCTTGACAAAAAACTATATTCCCCGTGCACCCGCTCTGACCGCTAGCTACATCTTGTTCTACTTTCTACTTTCATTTGTCCAACCTTGATTCTTTATGGCACAATCGGCGATAAACTAGTCTAATATCATGTAAAGACTCGTTGCCACAAATAAAGACAGATAAAGAGAGAATCCCAGGGAGAGAAAGACATCAAAACGCAGTTGCTTCTTGCTTATAGTGGCTAATTTAACTGAATATAGTTCCCAGAAACTATATAGACTAGCAGAGAATAAGCAGGGCAAGAAATCAGGTTTAATCACAGCATCCAGAAGCATTAGTGATGAACTCTTCAGCTGCATCCAGTCCAGTGTCTGAGAGTGATTACGGCAGATCCTTTCTCTCCGTGGTGGACTCCTTAATGATCTTTGAAAGAAAGATTGCGTAGGTTAGATAGCATAGGTTCATTGTTCAAACAATGAACAAATTAAAAGATAAATAAACAAATCTGTAATGCAGAGATGCCCAAGGCTATAGATGGCTAAGTATAAATCAGTTAATGACCTTTCATTCGGCCTGGCATGCCATAGACCTCTGGGAAAGCATATTTCTAATTCATCTTTTTTTTTTTGCATTGCATTGAAATTTATGGAATCTAAGTCAAATTGGTTTGAAAAAATGATAACGCTTTACAAAATTTGCTAGCTTTAGTTAACTGCGGTAGTTAAAGGGACAAATTTTGTCACTAATTACGCACCCTCATGCCGTTCCAAACCTGTAAGACATTCGTTCATCTTCGGAACACAAATGAAGATATTTTTCGATGAAATCCGAGAGCTTTCTGACTCTGCATAGACAGCAACTGATACGTTCAAGGCCCAGAAAGGTAGTAAGGACATTATTAAAATAGTTCATGCCATCAGTGGTTCAACTGTAATTTTATGAAGCTACAAGAATACTTTTGGTGCCCAAAGAAAACAAAATTCGGACTTTATTCAACAATCTTTTCTCTGTCAATGGATGTGTGGTCACTAGAGTACACAGCACATCTATGGAGGGTCAGAAAGCTCATGGATTTTATCAAAAATATCTTAATTTGTGTTCCAAAGATGAGCAAACGTCTTATGTGTTTTGAATGACATGAGGATAAGTAATTAATAACAGAACTTTCATTTTGGGGTGAACTATCCCTTTAACATAAACAAAAAAATACATCTAAACCATGTGTTAATCTTAGTTAATGTTAATTTCAACATATACAAATACAGTATTGAAAATGAATGTTATTATTAATTTTATTTAATGGACTAACAGGAACTAGCAATGAATAGATTTTATTTAATATTTTTACTAAATACCATTAATGGGACCTTATTGTAAAGTGTTACTAAAATAATGCAGTTTGGGATGTAACTTTTGGCCCATGGTTTTCAATCAAGTTTGATTTTTGGGCACTTCTGCTTTAATGCAATTTAATTTAAATTAATGAAAAAATAGATAATTTAATTATTTTGTGAGATAGTTGGAAAAGAAAATGTTGTCATCAGCTGATGACGAAGTAGATGTCTATTCATGTAAACTGGGTGTCAATTATTATTATTATTATTAATATAATTAGTATTATTATTATTATTATTTTATATATATATATATATATATATATATATATATATATATATATATATATATATATATATATATATATATATATATATATATATATATATATATATATATATATATATATATATATATATATATATATATATATATATATTCTTTTTTTTTTTTTTTTTTTTTTTTAAAGGTTGATGAAGAGCGCCTCCTAGTGTTTACCTCTCCATCACGAGTCTCAACGGTTCGCACAACTATGCTCCTCTTCACATGCGCCTCAGGAGTCAGCTTAGTGTCCAAGCTGGTGTCTAACAAAACACACACACACACACACAGAGAGAGAGAGAGAGAGAGAGAGAGAGAGAGAGAGAGAGGGATTATTAAATAGAGACATTTAATCCAAGCAGAAATCAACAAATGGATGAAGAATCACTCACCTCTAAACTGTAAGTTGGTGAAGTTCTGCACCGGAACAGTGATTCTAGAAGAGGTGGAAGATATTCAATTAATAATATCTGAACAAAAATACTCAAATTATTATGGTTGATGCCATTTCTCTCCTCTCACCTGCTTTCCTCTCCTTCGAGCAGCTTCCTGTAGGTGGCAATTTCAATATCCAGGGCCAGTTTGACATTGAGCAGATCCTGGTACTCCTGCAAGTGTCTGGCCATCTCCTCCTTCAGCATCTGGATCTCATCCTCCAGACGGGCCACAGTGTCCTGGTAACCGGCCGTCTCTATGGCAAAACGCTCCTCCATCTCTCGCAGCTGGCGCTCCAGGGACTCGTTCTTAAAGACAGTGTGAGACGCTTGAAATGGTTTTGAGAGGAGGATGACTTTGCTGTCAAGTACGGTAAATTTGCCGTGATGACGAGTTTAGTGAATACTTACAGATCCACGAAGAGATTCCAGGTCACAGGTCAGGCCCTGAATCTGCCGACGATACTCGTTGGCCTCCTGCTTAGCTTGTCTCAGAGCCTCTGCGTTACGGCCCGCTGCATCAGTCAGATCAGCAAACTAATTATTAAAAAAATATGTTATTATATTATATTAAAAAAAACTATTTTGCACTTCAAATCTTCTAATATAGCAAATCCACTAAAGAGAATGCATGTGTGTGTGTGTGTTTCTGTAACCTTCGAGCGATACCACTCCTCAGTCTCCTGCATATTGGAGGTGGCCATGGCCTCAAACTGAGCTCTGATCTCCTTCAGGGCAGTGGTTAGGTCTGGCTTAGACACATCCAGATCCACATGAACCTGCTGGGCGATCAGTTGCTCCTGCAGCTGCCTCATCTCCTACAGCGAACAAGGAAGAAGGGTGAACGAGAGAGAGAAGTTTACAGGTGAATATAATGGTGTCTGATTTAATCTGATCGAATGATCAGGTTAAATGAACAGATTTGATGCCAGTTGGGAGTAAAATGAAAGGAGACATGGATGAGGTGAACAGATGGAGGTGGTGTGGAGAGAGTGGGGGGGAGAGCACACCTCCTCATGGACCTTCCTCAGGAAACTGATCTCATCCTGCAGAGCATCAATCTTCCTCTCCAGCTGTACGCGGTTCAGAGCTGCTTCATCCACATCCTGGAATCAAAAGTGAAATTCATGACAGCGGTATGAGAACTTATTCATGATCCATGAATGAGTCGGGAATGGAGTGCTCCTCACTTGTCTGAAGGTGTTGAGGTTGTTTTCTGCTTCTTGCCGTAGGGCATTTTCTTCTTGAAGTCTGGAGGACAGATAAGAAAACATTTCTAAAAAGAAGGATTCAACCCTGATTTTCTAGTAGTCCACATATTCAAGATTTGTGGGACCCAAACAACTCCCAAAGTATTTCCCCTCTTGAAAATGTATTTAGGAAGTCATAATCCTTTGTGTGTGTGTGTTTTGTTTTGAAGCATTCGTAACACACACACACACACACACGCATACACACACACATATATATATATATATATATATATATATATATATATATATATATATATATATATATATATATATATATATATATATATACATACATACACACACACAAACACACACTATAGTTTAACTGTTTGTATTACTTTTTGATAGAAATGTATATTATTTTTTATTCTGCAAGGATGTTAAATTTATCAAAAGTGTCGGTACTTTTATATTATTGAGTTGCAAAAAGAGGAACATTTCCAGTAAATTATTTCAGAAACATTTCAGAAATTTTGGAAACGCTCCAGGAACTGTCTGGAAATTTACCAGAAATGATCCACCCCTTTGCAACCCTATTTCTGAAGGATCATGTGACACTGAAGACTGCAGTAATGATGCTGAACCTTCTTTTTTAATGCTGAATACTTTTTCATCACAGGAATACATTACATTAAATGTATTAACATGTTATTATCATTTAACATCAGTATTTCAGTATTTTTACTTTTATAATTTTTGATTGAATAACTGTATTTATATCATACATATAAATATTTATATTTATACAGGTAGGACATGTCTATAGTGGTTATAGTCCTGACTCCCCATAATCCCCATAATTTCCAAATACATGATCTGTGAATTTCCCCTGCCCTCAAAGTGTATCATAAATAGTAATTTATGATAAATTGGGTTTGACAGTCATAATGAAAGGCTCACAGTGGAGGTGACCCATGATATTGAGATGAGACCTGCATCAGGGATCTGGATAGGGTTCAGTGGACCCTCACACACACACACACACACACACACACTGCAGCTACTGCTCTTTGCCACGGTGTGGAGTAGATGCACTGCCTTTCATTCACACCCTTCTAAACTGAGAAACTACACCTAATAGACATCAATATCAGCCATTCAAAACAAACAGTGTCTAGTTTGAGCCTGCAAATGTACATCAAAAATAATAACTTTGAATTTGGATTCACAGCTTAGTCCTAATGCAACTCTACTTTTTATTACTGACTTGGCTTTCATGGCTTCTATTTCACAAAATATTAATACTGTTTCAACAGGGAAATAAATAGAAAGTGTAGTGATACAAAATAAAAAGATGCATTTTCCCGCAGTTTTGTTTGAAGAGACTCTTATAAATGTTTTAGCTTTGTATCTTGAATACAATTTGCTCTCTGAATGATCTGGTATGGGAAACACGGCAGTTGCTACTGATTCCAGTCTATGTAAAGGTATGCAGGTTCGGAATTAGGCTAAAATTGTGGTTCTTCTCTAACAAAAGGACATCTGAACTGGGAGGGTTCAGCCTTTGTGGAAGCTGTACACTGAGGTATTGTGCCCCTCCCTGCCCCCATAACCCTCCGAGAATCAAAAGAGAGGCAGCATGGGATCAAGTGAGAGTAAGAATAGGGGAGCCTCTCATTGAAAACAGAGTTGGGGTGCTATGAATTCACATAGTAACACTGAAGTTGTACCAATAATGCTGATGTGGAAAAATGCCAGAGGTGTTGCAGTTCTTAAGAGGTTCTTACCCATATAAAAACTGTTTCTTAAGGGGCAGGAAGGCATACCTTTAGTGTGACATTAATCTCCTGTTGCTCTTAGCATTGTTCTAGTTGGTGTGTTCTGGAATGTATAAGATACTTCGCCCCCAGCCAGGCACATCTACTCAAACACAAGTCCACACTTTTGTACGCTGTATTTCACTTTGACACGTTGTTTATAGTGATTCTAACTTTGTGTTGCCAGTTGTCATGACACCAATAAACCAAGATGGTTTTGGTTTCTCACTGGGTTCCTTTTCATTTTTGAAAGTGAACTGATAAATTATTTCATTGGTTGAATGCAGTGCAAGTCACTTTAAATAGACATGTCTGCCAATTCTATAAATGTAAATGTAAAGTCAGCAGAAGTTACTTTATTCTTCTTGTGCAGACTAAAATAAAAACAAAAATTGCAAAAACTATATGCAAAACAAATTCAATGCATTTGTACCATGTTTAAATTCACAAATATTTAATGAACTTAGTTATAAAATAGACCTATATTACTTTATCTTAATTTTTTCATCTTATATTCTATCCTTATAATTAAAAAATATCTGCGAGATACGTTCAAAACATTTTGTGAAAAAATATAAATCTATAATCTTACATTCTACAATTTTTATATTATATATTATATAACCTTTGAAGTGCCGCGAACCTGAACACTAGTCTGAAACATGTTTTAGACAAAAAGATGCAAGATTCAATCTTATTATTATATTATATTATATTATATTATATTATATTATATTATATTATATTATATTATGCTTTTTAATGAATTATTTATTTTGTAATTTAATTAATTTAAAATTTCATTTCCACCTGGCTCAAAACTCTGGGAGGGCACTTTAAAGTGGCACACAGATCTGTCCTTACCTCTGTTTAAGAGTGGCCAGGTCTGAGGCCAGGTTGTCTCTTTCTATCTCCAGTCTGGCTTTACCAGCGTTGAGGCCGTCCACCTGCCTGCGGAGCTCCCTCAGCTCCTCCTGGTAGATGTCCCCCAGACGGCTGGGCTCCTTCCCCCTCAGCTGGTTCAGTTCTGCCACCAGCATCTTGTTCTGCTGCTCCAGGAAGCGCACTTTCTCGATGTAGCTGGCGAAGCGGTCGTTCAGCCCCATCATCTCCACCTTCTCATTGGTGCGCGTCTCCCGGTACTGGGCCTTCAGCAGGGAGTCCGCAGAGAAGTCCAGCCGCTCCCCGCCCAGAGACAGGCGCGAGGTGGACAGGGTGATGGGGCTGGAGGTCAGGTGGCGCGGGCTGCTGTGGAGGGACAGGCGGCCTGTGCTGTGGCGGCTGGTGACCCCCACGGACGGGGAGCCGCCCGAAGTCCCGAAACGCTTTCGGTAGGATGAGAAAGCTCGCTGGGGCTCCATGCCAGAGGAAAATGAGATCTAGTGTGGGTGAACTTTGGGTTTTTATAGAGAAGGCGGGGGAGAGAGAGGGGGTCCAATGGGGAGGGCAAAGGCCAGGGGGTGTGTATGTGAGCCCAGAATTGTTTGTGCTAGTCCACCAGTCTCCTGACTGCCTCTTTTTACTCTATTCTGTCTGTGTCTCTGGTGTGGGGTGCACACAGTCAGTCAGAGAAAATCCTATTCATGCCACTGCTGGATCACATACACACAGAGACAGACTGTAATGGCACTGATATCTGACAGCCCTGTCTCACCCCATGAAAAAGTGCTGCTTTCTACCTTTTTAAAGTTAATTTGGAGTTCCTCTGCTACTTGGTCAGAGTTTTTCCTGTCGTTCCAAGAGGGATTTTAATGATGTGAGGGAACAGTGGGGTGATTACGTAACTCTTCGTTATAAAAGGAGTCTGCTGCTCTCTTTTGTGCTGATCTGGGAACATCACACATGCTTTTCAGCACCACTGATTCATATCTGTTTACCAGAAAAATCAAGTAACCAGAGGATCGGACTCATTTATCTTTATACAACTTACTCTGGTTAACTACTAAAGGAATAGTTCACTCAAAATGAATTTTAAGTCATCATTTAATCACCTTGATGTCACAAAAAAGTAGATAGTTTGAAAAATGCCTGAGTTGCTCAAAAAAATAAAAGCACTCAAAGTCAGTGTCGTTTTGTTAAATAAAACTATTAAAAATCATTCTTGTAAATTGAAATAAGATTATAAAATATTTTATTATATAATATATATAAATATATATATATATATATATATATATATATATATATATATATATATATATATATATATATATATATATATATATATATATATATATATTTAAATATGTATACAAATGTTTAAGTAAAACTGAAATAAAAATGAATTTAATCTAAATAGAACAATTTAAGAATTTTAGAAATTTAAGCTAAAAAAGGATAAATTACATAAAATGACTAAAGCTAACAAAAGCTATTTCAAATGATTAACAAATAATATAAATAATACTAAAATAACCCTGGTCAAAGCATCGTGAAAGTAGACAATATGTCTCATCTGCTGTATTACAAGTCGTCATTCAATGATTGAAATCTGAGTCAGTATTTACTGAAAATCTTGCCTTAAAAAGATGATTTGACAGATTTTATTTGAAATGATCTACTGTATGGAAGTGTAGCGCAGATGGCGCAGTGTTTACTAATAAATTTATAAAATGAGTATAATTATATTATAGTTATACTACATACTGCTGAAGTGCAAGAGATAAAGGACAGCTGGTTTTGATAAATGGTTTGGCTCACGCCCCGGCAGCAGTCCACAAAGTAGCAGAGGAGTCGATCAAGGCCAGAGAGACACTGGGGCACTAGACTTACAGCCAGACAGAAAACAACACACCCACCAGTCAGATCTGTAGGAGATGAACAGCAGACTGCAGGATTGTGATTGTGACGCTCAGATCCAGTGTGAATGCAGGCTGAGTAGGAAAAGTGGGGAAGATATTAGAAGTTAATTTATGGGGGATAAATTCAACATATAAGAATGGGGTAAGATGTGTCAGTGGTTCAACTGTGCCACTCAGTAACTTATGATACTGTCAACCTTTGTCATGTGAATGTATATTTAGAAAGCATTATATTATTATATCTAGCATGTTTTTTTGTATACTATATTACAAAAGTCAGTATCAGTATGATTTTTTAATTTCTGAAATGAGGCCCTTATACTCACTCTAATGCTAAGAATGCATTAATTTGATTTAAAATACAGTAAATAGTATTACTGAGAAGTATTATTACAAGTATTATTACATATATATATATATATATATATATATATATATATATATATATATATATATATATATATATATATATATATATATATATATTATATATATATATATATATATATATATATATATATATATATATATATATATATATATATATATATATATATATATATATATATATAACAACTGTGAAGACAGAGAAAATGTCATATTTGCCAGTAACATTAATAGCTGGAATGTAGAAATATAATAATCATTTTTTCCTCATTTTTGCCTTTAGTTCAATAGCAAGCCAAACCTGTTTCCTTTCAACATTTCTGAACATGTGAAAAAAAAAAAAAAAAACATTAATCAATGTGAATTGTAGTGCCATTTGTAGAAGTATAGCAGATACAAATATCATTGATGATGGATTGGAAATATTTTCTCCTCAAGCTAAAGCTGAAATTCAGAAAACATGTTGATTGTTTAAAAGGTATGTTTTTCTACAGGGCTTCAGACTCATACATTCTGTAATTTTGCCCCAGGAAAAAAAAAACGAAACAAAACTATACATACAGTGCGTGGCACATAGCTGCCTCATCTGACACGTCCTGAATCTGCCCTCATCTGAAAAAAAACATCTAGAGAATATTTGATTTTGCAGAACAAAAAACACCCCTGGCCAGTTTCTTGTGTCTCTCTATTGCTGGAGGCAATAAACTGCTGCATATGGCAGATATTTGATTATTTTAGAGGACTTTGTTTTTCAACAGTTTGTCTTTTTCATAAAAAATACTTACTTAAAACTTGAATATGAAAAATTGGTGATTGAGGCACCAGATATTTAATATTATTTCTAAGCAATAACAACAATTTGGCCCCAAGTTATTTCATTATTCCAGCCTGAACTGCGACATACCCATCATGCCAAACTCTCAACATAACCTGTTTCACTTTAGCAAGCAGAATAATCTATATAAGCGGTGATACTCCTGCAGTTTTCCAGACTCTCACTAACACGCTGTGTATCGTTGCTACAAAAGAAGTTTGCTCAAGCTGAAACCATGAAGGCTCTGGTCTGCGTTCTTGTCCTGATGCTGGTGTGCAGCACTACTGGTGAGTTAACATCTCGAACTGCTGAATATCAGATTTACACTATACTGATGACTGGACTGGAATTCAGAACTACGAGGAGAGAACTAGGGATGTTAATGTTGCCTGAAATGACCGTGCTAAACATAATTGTACCGAAAAAGTTAGAAAACCTCAACAGTAGCATGCATGTGTCACGGTAGCTCATGATTTGTTTGTGGTCGTTCTCTGCGCAGTGCACTCCCTCCAGTGCTTCACCTGTGTGGGCGACGACTGCAAGGTCAGAACCCAATGCCCCCCATCTGCCAACTTCTGCAGGACCGAGGCCACCGGTACGTGCCGAGACATGCAAAACTACAGCTCTGTGCCTCTTTAAAATAAGCCAGGCTTGTTCAGATGCAGATACAGAGGCAGATAGATTTTAGCTTAAAAAAAAAAATGTCCGAAAATAGTTTAATTTAAAAAGTCAAGTTACCTAAAAATTATTATTTAATATTGTTACATATTATATTAAATAGTATTTATTATGAATCAGTCACCTTGGTTACATTAGATTATAGTGTATTTTAATTGTATATACCCTTTTTTAGTGTTTGTGAGTGTTTTTCTGTACATATAATTACATACCCACATTAATGATGTATTTAAACTTTGAATGTCTTTTATCAGCACAGTCATTGTCCCGCACATGTGAGGAGTCCTGCACTCCTGAGGAGAACGTCCACTGCTGCGATCAAGACTTGTGCGGCTGAACCTCTCTGTCCCGTCTAAAAATAGTCATTATGCATGAAGAGTCATTTTGCTCACCAAATTTAAAATGTAAACACTAATCAGTATATAAGAAAATATAAGTAAGGGCACTTACAAACTCAATAAAAAAAATATTAATAAATATTTGTCTGCATGAATGATTTCCACTTAATGTGTTGCTTATTCTCTTTTCTTTTTTTCTTTTTTAGAAAAAATAAACTCATGATTTGCTGCTTATTAATAGTTACACCAGTTCTTTACTGGCATCAGTGCTTCTGTGAAGGACCTTGAGCATCATGGAACCTTTCAAACACAGAAAGGGTTCTTTAGAATTTTTTTTAATGTTCTTCAAAATGGTTGTTTTAGGAACTGTTCACTGAAAGGTTCTTTTGGGAACCAAAAATGGCTCTTCTGTGGCATCACTGCAAAAACACCCTTTTGAAACCTTCATTTTTAAGAGTGTAGTAATAAGGGAGTTGATATGTTTAGGTTTAATATCGGTTTAAGGGTTCTAAAATTTGATCATGCAGAATAAAGCCTTAATATGTCCTTTATAAGTAAACAGCCAATATGCTAGTTATATGAATGCTAACAAGGATCTAGTTTAACTGTGAGAATTGGTCCCTAAAGTGTACAAAAAAGAAAAATTATATATATATATATATATAGTGACCCTGGACAAAAAAATAAATAAATAAATAGAGTTATACATCATCTAAAAGCTGTATAAAAAGCTTTCCATTGATTTTATGATCAGACCATTACATACAACTATTATACAACTATTTGAAAATCTGGAATCTGAGGGTGCAAAAAAAATCATCAAATATTGAGATAATCACAGTTGTCTCTATGAAGTTCTCAGCAATGCATATTAGTAATCAAAAATTAAGTTTTGATATATTTACAGTAGGAAATGTACAAAATATCTTAATGCAAAATGTTTTTTAATTAATATTCTAATGAGTTTTGACATAAAAGATAAATCTATATTTTGACCCATACAATGTATTGTTGGATATCTCTACAAATATAACCGTGCAATGTTTTGTGCTCCAGGGTCACATATCAGAAAGATTCAGACTAGAAGTCTGAATAAAAGTTCTGATAATAACTGTGAACAAACTAGGCATCAGATAATACTCTCACTTAAAAGACCATGTTGGGTGGTTAGACTTGACAGGGCGGCTAGAATACAAATGAGCCTTTTATCGCACCATGTTTCAAAGAGTGCTTCCACTGTAAGGCCAACTGTAATTTATGCTGTTCAGTGTGTTTAGTGTCAGGACTAACATGGAGGGCCGCTGGCATTACGATCCGCTAATAAATATCTGCAGCGGTGACTGTGGTTGCCTCAGCCCCGGTCACTGGGGCAATGTCTGTCAGAGACCAAACATTCAAGAGCCGTGAAAAGTTCAAAGAGGAAAGTATGTTAGTGTATGAGAAGCTTTTCCATAGAGATGTCCATTTGTTCTCTCCTCAAATCTTCCTCATTTTTTTGAGTTAGCCAGTCTCGTCTGTTTATTGGCGCGCTTGGTTTCGCTCTCTCAGCTGATTCATGTCTCCAGTGTAATGAGGCAGGAGTGAACAGCAGAATCCTAATGCTGTTTCCCCCGACTGATCATCAGCCAAGACAAAGCCACAACCAGACTCGGAGACTGCACTAATCTGCCAAACTCCGGTTGTGAGTGTTTACGCTTGTTTATGTGTGTGCGTGTCGACTGAGAATCTTACTGTGTGTAATAGAATCTGAGGAATACAAATTTAAATGATGTGGCAATCATGGCTAACACAACAACTAGCAAGTCCAGGACGTAAGCAAATTTAGCCAAAAAATCCAACCAGGTGCTCTGCTTAGAAGCTGACAAGAGACATTTGTTGTGCTTGAAACACAAATGCTTTGTGCAAAAAAAGTTCTTAACCCCAACTAAATTAGAGGGATAGTTCACCCAGACAGGAGTCATTCACTTATCCTTATGTTGTTTCAAAGCTGTAAGTTTCTTTCTCACGTTCAACATACTGTAAGATAATTTCAAGAATGCTGGTAATAAAACAGTTGATGGTCCTCATTGGCTTCCATAGGATTTCTTCCCCTGCAATGGAAGTCATTGGGGACAACGGTTTGTTCAAAGTATCTTCTTCTGTGTTTTGATGAAGATTTTTTTTTTTTGGGGGGGGGGGGGGGGGGTTCAACTATTCCTTTAATATTAAAACAAAAACTAAATGAAAACATTTTCATTAAATAAAAATGTGTTTGGAAAAAACTAAAGAGAATTTGTATAATAAAACGCATGACGACAAAATAAACAAAACAAAAATCTAATACATAATAAATAAATAAAAATGTATAACTTTATAACTTAATAAAAATACAGTTTGTTTTCGTATTGTATTTGTCTATAGCATGTGCTCATTACACATGAAAATGTTGGTAGATTTGAGATATCGAGCCCTGAAAATGGTTTAAATGTTATCAGCCCTAAAATACTAAATCTAAAATCAAAAACTAAATATATTGGAAAACTGGGTAACACTAGCTACCATTTTATACGGTGACTATTGAACTCTATTAAAACTTAGCTACTAAAAGGACAAATTAAAAATGAAATAAAATTAAAAACAAAAACAAAAAATGACGATTTACCTGCTGAATTATACATTACATTAAAAATATTATGCATGTAATATCTCTGGTATTTTGTAATAAAAATAAAAAGTTTTACTCAAATTGTTTATGTATGGTTAATCTTGATGAAAAAACTGATGAAGAAGTACAAAGAACAAACCTGTCATTCTAATCAAACCATTATGTGTCTATGCCGGCAGCATTAGTGTGCCACAAATACAAGTTTATCCCATGAAGTCAAAAGAAATGCATTCCTTCTCGGTTACAACTGGTCTAACAACATACACAAGAAAAACACTTTTACTTTCTTGATGGTGACAAGACCCAGGGAACGCTGACAGCTGAATGCTTGCAGTCACGGGGGGAGAATGCAGTGAAGTAATAATGTACATCTTAGACTTCACATAAGTCACCTCTTTATTCCTGCCTCAACATAATGTTTCGCTTTGCACTATATTTCACTGCAGAGAGAGAAGAGGGGGAGGAAGTGCTATCATTCAGCCGCTCCGTTCCTTGATGCCACAATGGTGTGTATTCACAGAGAAAAGCAGTTAGTCCTGTGACTGGCTTAGACTGACTCCAAACAGACAAAGACAGACACTGAAAACTATACCATATATTCAAGACTAAAAACAAGCACACTTTACATTCAATACCTGGTTTTGTGCATATTGTTTTTATTTGAAAATATTTGATAAACTGGACTTTGCACTGCAAGTCTCATGTCAAGATACATACACATAATCATATATTGTGTATCTAACCTATTGGCTCGTATTCTTTTGCTTATCCCAGGGTTCTCAACTAGACTTAACATTTCTCAATCTTTGGTACAATACTGATTCTTAGCTGCCAAAATAAAAGCTAGCAGCTATTTGAGATCATTCAACTGTTCGTGAAGAGGCCAAAACACTTTCAAAACAATATAAAAGAAGGACAAGTGGCCCTGCGGTCAGTGTTGGTGTGCCCGTATGACGGACACCTGTCAATCAAACCCTGAGCTAAACAAAGTCGTCCAGCTGAGTGGGAATTCGCCCCTGGCATCCACCTACCTTTTTCACTTGAACAATAACCTATGATACATTTACAAAGAAAGCATCTTGCCTTTTCACACGCTTTTCTGAGTTTCTCAGAAACATGCCTAGTCTCACGTACTTTCAGTGTAATAACACTTCCTGCATTCCAATTAATCCAGAATGATCCAAACATTCAGAAGATTGGGGTGAGTTAAATGTTTTTTTAAAGGCTGCATTTGATCAAAAATATAGCAAAAACTGTTTTTTATTACTATATAATGGCAAACATGAATTGACTTGATTTAGTGTCACATGATCCTACCGAAATCATTTGCTTATTTGTTTGGATGATCAAAAATATTTTTATGCTGAAAACACATAAACTCTTTCGTAACATTACAAATAATCTTTAGTCACTTTTGATCAATGAATGCATCCTGCTAAATAAACATAATCTTTCTTTCACAAAAATCGCACCGACCCCAAACTGTGAATAGTAGTGTACATTAACTTTAATAACATTTTCATTTTCTTAACTTAATAACAAAATCTCTCTTTTCCACATCTTATTTTTCCCTTCCAACACTGTCACTCCGAATACACATGGCAAATTTTAAGTCCTTCCTAAGTGGCAGTGAATGTGAATATCTGTGTGTCCATGCATTTCTGAGAATGATTCAAGGCACTGGTCACTTCCTGTGACAGCCTGCGTCAAAGTCCTGTCTGCACTGAGATTCTGCCTGATATCCACAGGTGAAAAAGCAGACAGAAACAGACACACACAAATAAACACAAAAAACACAAGTACGGGAGACTTGTGACTTGCACAGATCATGCGCGTCATAAACCGCCGGAACTCAATTTCCAGCCAGTAATAAACACATGGAAAATCATGTTGTAGTCTCGGCAAAACCAGCTGCTGTTACAATTCTTGTTTCTAACTCATCTTCTGTTCCTAAAAGCATAACTCGGTTCAGAGTTACTATATAAAATAGATTTATACACATACATATATACTCGTATATAAAAATGGCTGACATAAACCATTGGGACATAAATAAAAGTGTAAAAAGCTTCACATTCTGTGTAACAAATGAACAATTTGGTATATTCAACATTCATATTCAAAAGTGCATCTGGTCCACTATTCTGCCAAAAGACATTAAAGGCAAAACACTTTCTAAAGACATCTTCTTTGGCAGGGCAGGAGAGAAAACTAATATACAAGCTAATGTGCTCTCATCATCTCACCACACACAAAATAACCGATAACGCACCCCTTACGAGATTCCCAATGTAACCTCTCATCATCGCTATAGGAATACCACTGACTAGCTGCATCTTAAGTACTGCACTGCTGCTCTCTACAGGACACTATAAGGCACTACTGCGGTACAAAACTACGCATTAAACTTCAACCACTATAACACTATAACCTCATGCCTTGACCCTCGCCATCTGACCTCAGCCAAAATATGAGCTGCTTTCTGTAACAGACTAAAACAGTTCTTACAAATTATAAATCGAGGAAGTGCAATTCTAGATTAATCTATGCATACACATACATATATATATATATATATATATATATATATATATATATATATATATATATATATATATATATATATATATATATATATACGATTAATCACAAATGCAAAACATTCGAGACTGATGTGTGTATGAGGCAGGAACAAGTTTTCTTCATGTCTGAAAAACTTGTTTAGGGGTCAGTGAGATTGACCCTGTTGGCTTTAGAAGGCACATTTGGCAGTTGTAGTAAGAAACAGTCCGGTTCGAAGCAGCTCAGTGACTCAAACAGTGTCATGTTTGTTGCACCTGCTAATCCTGGGACACCATCAGTCTGTGGATTTCTGTAATAAAGAGCCTGTGCACCCCGAAAGTCCTGTAGCTCCCCCTGCTGTCCCAGAGACATCATCACATTTCAAACCATTAGAGAATAAACCAGTTTTTCCACTTAATCCTGGCAACAGCCCAGATTGGGTGCTGGCAGATCACATGCTGTGGAATTGCAGATTGCCTTTGAAGCTGATCTTATGACTCTTTAACAAGAAAAATGAGTGTTTTAACTGGTGGAGGAAGCTAGATGGAAACCTCCGCAGACGATCTGGGAGAAGGGATGTCTGAGCAGCTCCTCTGCACTCGGCCGGTACTTGGCCTCCAGGAAGATGCAGCGGAGGAAGTCCCGAGTGTGTTCGGAGATGTGAGAGGGCAGCTGGGGGTTGGTGGGCTGAGTGGCAATCTTAAATATGGCTGCCATGGCCTCGAATTCGGCCCACGGGGGCTTTTCTGTCAACATCTCCACCACAGTGCAGCCTAGACTCCTGTTCACACAACACAGTTTAAGAAAAAGGAACCATTAGGTTACATTATATGTTTTTAACATTCCACGAGTTTGGATAAGACAGAGACCAAAAATCACTACACAAATCTCGTAGATTACAATCTGCAACTTCTAGGTGGTTGTCCTGCTTCTTCAATAAACAAGCTACAGGTAGTCCAAAATGCAGCAGCTAGAGTCCTTACGAGATCAAGAAAATATGATCATATTACCCCAATTTTACAGTCTCTGCACTGGCTACCTATTAAGTTCCGTATCAGTTACAAATTATCATTACTTACCTATAAGGCCCTAAATGGTTTAGCTCCTGCATACCTAACTAGCTTTCTACCACGTTACAATCCATCACGCTCCCTAAGGTCACAAAAGGCTGGACTTTTGGTAGTTCCTAGGATAGCAAAGTACACTAAAGGAGGTATAGTTTTCTCACATTTGGCTCCCAAACTCTGGAATAGCCTTCCTGATAATGTTCGGGGTTCAGACACACTCTCTCTGTTTAAATCTAGATTAAAAACGCATCTCTTTAGCCAAGCATTCAAATAGTGCATCACATAATCTTGGACTGCTGTTATATCTGATCAAATGCACATTATTATTCTTTAGCTTGGCTTGAACAAATCATTCTTGCTTGACTGAAACAGCAGCTATGCTAATCATGTCTATGTTTCTCTTTTTCTGCCAGTATTTTACTAGGATTTCCACAATCTCCAGTCTGGATCCTGAACACCTGAGAAGAGATGATGCTGACCCTCAGAGGACCTCAGGTGATACTAACCCTGAAACAACAGACAGAACTAACACATTTTGCTGTAAGTTTGATATAACCAACGTATAAATCATCGTCTGTTTGATTATGTCATTAGCTGAATTTTACTTTTCATTTTTGCTGTATGTACATCAATTTGACAGTCACCCCTGACAAGCTTCTACTGAATATATTGTAGACTTAATTTTCTGTAAAGCGGCTTTGCACCGTTTTAAATTGTGAAAAGTGCTAAATAAACTTCAATGAAATTGAATAGGCATTTTTAATTGCAAAATAATCCACAAATCCTGATTAAGAATTAATCTTTTTTGTTTTTGTTTTTTTGTTTTGCAGTGTTATATGCTAACAGGCTATCTGACCTAACAGACAACTACTGTGAGCTGACTTTCAGCCAATCATAATGCTTCTCCTGGCCTCACTGGACACATGTCCAAGCAGTTTATGTGGGGGAATCCCTGAGTAGCAGCTAAGCCCCTCCCACTGACTGAGAATCAGTGCACTTCTTAAAGACATAAAAATAACCTAATTCAGTTTTCTCCTACTCCAACATTTGTTTATAAATCTTTCTTTGTTTAAAATAGGATCTTAAAATTCAGAGTATGTTGCCTTTTTAGATTCTGCAACATAGATCACAATCATGTCTGCTTAAAAAAAAAACAGTTTACAGTAAAATGGGACTCCTAGATCTTGGTGAAAAATTCCACAAATCCCAGCTGCTTTCTTCATTTTTAAAATATTTTAAAGGTTTTTAGGTTCCTATGATGGAAAAAGAAGGTTTTTCTAAACCTCACGTAGATCACATCGTGTGTGATGTTTTTTTATTCATATACAAAGAATAGTTCTCACCAAACGTCTGCCTTCCGGCCGTACCCCTCTCCACTGATGACCTCTGGGCTCATCCAGTACGGCGTTCCAGTAACAGAACGGACCCCAGAGCTGGACATGCAGATGGTCTGAAGCCGCTTACTGGCACCAAAATCTCCCAGCTTCACGTTGCCGGCTGAATCTCGCAGGATGTTGGCACCTGGACGCACCGGAGGAAGTGACCAAGGAGAGCTGTTAGCATGCAATGAGATCTTTGATCCAGTTTTACTCTTGTTACATGACTAAAAGATTTACAAGCTATAACAGTTGATCCAAAATTATTAAAACATGATGTTTTATTCAAATAAAAACTACAAATTGAACTTTGATATAATATTGTTTATTTTAATTGCATTTCAAATAGGTGACAAAAAACACAAACACACACACACAAAATATTGTGAGGTCTAATGCCAGACGGTACCTTTGATGTCTCTGTGGACGATCATGTTGCTGTGCAAGTAGGACATGCCCTCCAGAATTTGTCTGGTATACTTGCGTGTCACATTCTCTGTCAAAGCCCCATAAGCCTTCAGCTGGTCTTTGACTGAACCCTGAGGATCAGAAAACACAGCACCAGTCACACACACTTAACTCTACATCACCATCACAGTATTGCGAGCAAACAGGTGTGTGATGACACAAATAATGTATTTACAATAGAATGTGTTAGCTATTAGAGCACCAAAATGACATGATGTCATCGATTATTCATCCGACATGTCATTCCAACACAAAAACATACATGTATATATTTAAGAAAAATGTTGTTTACATATATATATATGTATATATATATATATATATATATATATATATATATATATATATATATATATATATATATATATATATATGAAATATTATATAAATATTAAAATGTATATACATGGAAATATTTTCAAAATATATACTGAATGTTTATGTATTTATATATATGTAATAAATATACACAGTACATACTCATATATTATGTAAACAAAAACTTATTTTGGATGTGATTAATCCTTATGAATCATTTGACGGCACTTGTATGTATATATATATATATATATATATATATATATATATATATATATATATATATATATATATATATTAGGGGTGTAACGATACGCGTATTCGTATTGAACCGTTCGGTACGACGCTTTCGGTTCGGTACGCGGTACGCATTATGTATACCGAACGGTTCGTTGGAGTATTTAATTATATTTGAAAAAAAAAAAAAAAAAAAAGAGAGAGAAAGAAATATAATGATATGCGTTCAACAAGGTAGCCCAATAACCCAAACAACGTAACAGGCAACGCCCCTGACACTCCCGAAGAAGAAAAAAACACCATCTTATATGTTTATGTTAGGCTACTCAGCAGCCGCTCGCTCACTCAGTACGCGCTGAAGGCTCGTTGCAAAATAGCCAATGCGTTTAACAGACTAGAAATGAGAAGATCCCCCAATAACCAACAGGTCTGGTGTTTGGGTGCACTTTGGATTCCCTTTAAGCTATAATGGTGATGGCAAGAGAGTGGTGGATAAAAAAACAACGGTATGTCGCATCTGCAACATGACAGGGTACACCAGCGGGATTACAAAAAAAAAAAAAAAAAAAAACACCAGCAGGAATATCTGGGATATATGCGTCAGTACTATCTGGGAAAAGACGAAAAAAAGGAGAAACATGCACGCAGCAAACTATCCCTGCAGCATTTAGACACTATAGCTTACAGGGAATCCAACCCAAACACCAGACCTGTTGGTTATTTTAGGATCTTATATTTCTGGTCTGTTAAATGCATTAGACATTTTGCAACGAGCCTTCAGCGCGTGTTGAGTGAGCGAGCGCCTTAGGGGCCGTTCACATATCGTGCCTAAAAACGCGTGGAAAACGCTAAGCGCGTCTTTCTCCTCCTTTCCAAAGCGCTCGGGCAGAAGCGCTCATGAGGCGTCTGTCTTTGCTAAGCAACAATGACGTGCTCTCTCCATGAGACGCGGAAATTTCAGCGAAGGATAAATGGATTTGCAGCTCTAAAAATCGCTTGCAGTAGCTCTGCTACTGAATTTATTTCAAAATTGCAATCCATATACAACTATGATCAGCTGATCCTTCATCTTGGCTGAGCTCTCAACCTTGTTACGGGAAAGGATGAAGCTGATTGGTTGGTTCTTGTCACATGACCCGCGGTGCGCGCATTCTGAAAAGTTGAGATGTTTTTACATTTTGCTGTATCTAAAACGTATCGAACCGAACCGAACCGAACCGTGACATCAGTGTATCGTATCGAACCGAACCGTGAATTTTGTGAACCGTTACACCCCTAATATATATATATATATATATATATATATATATATATATATATACATAGTTTGGGGTCAAGATTTTTGAAGAAATTAAAACTTGCAAAAATGCATTAAACTGATCAAAAGTGACAGAAAAAATTATAATATTACAAAAGTTTATTAAGCAGGATTTATTTTACTTTTTATATATTAAAATAAAAAAGTTATTCAAAATATTTTGTAATATTACAGTTTTTACTGTATTTTAAATCAAATACATGATCACTGTGAACTTTTATGAAAAAATCCATGTCAGATCCTTTTCGGACAATTCTTTGAAAAATTAACAGCATACAGGTTTGCAACAACAATGAGGATAAGAACTATTTATATTTGTTTAACAGGTCTAGTTTCATTGCTTTCCCAACACTTGGTGAGCCAGTGCTTTATCAAACTCACCCCGGGCATATACTCCATGAAAATGGTGAGGGTCTTCTCAATATGGTCTCGAAGGCAACCGTAGTACTGAACGATTCGCTCGTGATGCAGGTTCTTCAACAGCTGTATCTCACACTCTAAAGCGCTCACCTCCTGCAGAAAGGGGGGCAAGAGTCATGACACGACCACAGCTGAGACAGCTGACTGTGACCAGAGCGGGGTCTGAGTGAGAAGCTGAGCATGAACGTGGAACATCAAATCAACCACAACACACCGAAACCAAACAGTGGGAAAGTGGCGCTTTGTTTTTGACTGTTTGAGCGTATGTGTGTGTTTGTGTCAAGGGCATGATCAACGAGAAATGCGTTCTCCCCTCAAAAACCCCCCTCTGGCCGATGCACACACAATCACACACAGATACAGGAAGTGACAGTGCATGTTGTTGCAGTGGCAGACAGGAAAGGATTTAAAGAGTGGGGAAGAGTTTGAGAAAGGACGGGGAAAAAAAAGAAACAAAACAAAAAGCAAAACACAACAACGTGCAGCACAAAACAACAAAAAACAATACAACACAAAAGACAACAGAACACCATACAACAAAACAAAACACAAAACAACAAAGTGTAATACCTTGCTGGTCTCTGGACTGGCAGGGTCAAAATTAACCTGTTTGGCTGCAAGTTCCCTGCCTGTGTCCACATCATAGCACAGATAAACCCTTCCAAAAGCACCCTGACCCAGCAACTTCCCCCTGCGCCACGTCACTGGAGCTGTAGGGGCTACATGCATGAACATAACACACAGATACAATAATGACTGGCTGAATTAAACATATGAATTGACAATTGACAAAATACAACAAAGCATTCTTATCATATTTCCAATCATAATCTTCAACATCTGGACCTATCTCACACTCACACTTATGAGGGACCGGGCGCTCCTGTGGGCGGAGTCTGGCTGGAGTATCGACCAGCTGCCGGCTCCCCAAACTCTCCTCACTGCCGTTCAGAGAGCGCCGTGATGGCACCAACGTGAACAAGTTTCCCTGGTGACGACGGATCCGTGGAAAGGTCCGTCGACCTGAAGAGCAGCATTGTTTCTAGAAATTACGAGATGGGAGGAACCGGAGTGTGTATGTGTGTGCGTCCTAAATTTGACTGTTTCATACCTTCACTGTGGTCTTTATGATGCAGCGACACATGATACCTGCGAGGGAACGTCCCTCCCTTCCCTACAACCTTATCATAAACATGGTTTTCCCGGTCTGAAAGAGGAGAACGCAGAGAGAGCATGGACATTTGGGCCAGTGGGAAAGCTGATGTTAAAACTTAAAAAAGTATCTTCATCAAGGCACACCTGCACAGTCCTGTCGATTGTCAGGGTAACTCTTAACCCTGTGTGTACGAGGCTTCCTGACCGAGGGACTGCGAAACAAGAGACAGCAAAAAATAAAAAATAATAATACAGTGACAGGTGCTTACAGTATCATTCAAACACATTTCTTATTGTGTTAGTTTCCTCACCTGTCAGAGTTGCTGTCCAATGACTGGCAGCTGCCAGACACAGAGTTTTCTGCACTGCTCCAAGAATCCAGCACCTTTAAATACACATCAACTAGAAGTTAAAGGGACTCAGGAGGCAGTGCAGGTGATGAGGTCACTATATTTTATTTTAGCAAGGGTATATAATGTGGCATACGTGTGAATTCTCTCATAGAACATATGCTGTTTCTATGAGAACATCTCACTGTTTCACCATAACCCTGACACCTATTCTATGCTTTAAGTCTATGCTGCACAAGTGGCTCTTTTTCCAATCTGGCTGCGAGAATATGCAAGATAGTCATGGATATATCAATTGAAGGAAGTACAGTAATTGCAAATGGTAGCACGTTGCTAAATTGACTTTGTTTTTATCATTTATTTACATATCTAGCACTTAAAAGCACTAGCAGCATATCTGGCGTGTTTTTATAATGAATAGAATTGAACAGAACGAAATATTCAAGTGTAAGAACACTACTACTCAAAAGTTTGGGTGAGAAAGATTTTTTGAATTAAATGAATACTCTAATTCAGCAAGGATGCATTAAATTGGTTAAAAGTGACAGCGGAAGACCTTTATCATGTTGCTATTTCAAACATGTTGTTCTTTTGAACTTTCTATTCACAAACTGGATTTCAACATTGAGATTAGAATGATTTCTTCATGCCATCACAGGAATACGTTGCATTTTTAAATATAATTAAAATGGTTATTTTAAAATACAATATTTCCAAAATCCAAATATTACTGTTTATACTGTGTACTGTTTGTGATCAAATAAATACAGCCTTAGCAGACATCATTAGTGTATCATGTAACCTGATATATTAAAATACACAACAAATCAAAAATTCAGAAACACTAAATCTGTTACAGTTTTCAAGTTCCCACTGACACATTTGTGTAAACTCACACACTGGTCGCTGGTTTCAGGTATGAACTCGCCCTCGCTGTTGATGCTGGTGTACGATCCCTGACGTGCGATTCGCTGTTGGCACTCAGGAACGTAACCAGGGGGCGGAGAACTTCGGCCGGTGTTCTGAGAGCCTACGTGAGAACAAGACAATAGACAAAAAAAAATACAACATCTGAAAGAACACATTTTTTAATGGTTATTCTTTCATGGTGGCAAACATGTATCTGTGGGTTACGGACCACACTGTGGTGTGAGACTGAGAGTGCATGCATGCAACAATTTGTATTCACATCATGTTTACTTCACCATTTTGTCTAGTTCTATGTTTTGTTTCCTTTCAGTGACTCAGTGAAAGAGAAAGAAAAAATACAAATATATTTTCTAAAGCAGTGTTAGCATGCAATAAACCAGTATAAATCAGGGCTGTACAAACCATTACAGGTACAAATCTGCACACACTTAATCAGTTACACTGCTAAACTCATTAATGGTCATTACATTAAAATTTGTAGGTCCCTATTGAAAATCTCTATTTTTATTTAATTTTATTGTGTCCCTAGATTCAATTTTTCTTTCTTTATTTTACAAAATGTAGTGTTTTCTGTTTACATTTCTCTAAATTATGTTTTAATGGTTTAATACAATAAAAAAAAAAAAAAAAACTTTTTTTACAATAATAGGGTTTCTGGATCTTTCTGAATTTATGATTTTATACAATTGTTTACAATTCCAACTGCATTTTAATAGATTATAATAAGCTCAAAGAAAAACACTGCATTCGCAATACAAAACAAAAAGAAAAAGTCCCAAGCAATGTGTTAAACTGTGACAAGAGCGCAGTCTAAAAGCAGAACAGCTGAATCATGAGACTGAAGCGTAATATAAACAATCTGCTTTTTTCCTCCAGTCACAGAGCTCAAAGAACTCACACTTTTCTCCAGACGCCCTTACAAGCTGCAGCAGCCTCCCCTCCCCCTAAAATACACACTATCTCTACAATAGGCCACTGGCCCACCATGCTAATAGTGTCTCGCAATCTGATTGGCTGGGAGCCAGCAAGCCATTGTGGAGCAGCCAGTGATGGTGGACAGGAAAAGGAAGAGGACCCACTGCTCACAGAGGAAGTCAGAGAAACAACAGAGGGAGAGAGAGAGAGAGAGAAAATGAAAGAGTATGAGAGAGAGAAAGACCAGGGCAAGGAGATTGATAAGAAAAGCAGAGGGGTTTTAAGTTAAGCGCAGTAGTATGTGCAAGTGTGTTGCTTGTGTGTGTGTTTGTGTGTGAACTCACTGGTGGAGTGGTGGGGTCCTCTTGTTTCTGAGGACTGGTACGCAGTACTGACATCACCGGTGGACTGAGAGGTTTTTATCCGAACCTGCTTACACAATGTGTGATGAGAAGGAGAAGAGGCCTGCATATGCAAAAACACACACAGAAATCATTATACGTGTGGAGACGTCACATTATAATGAATCAACACATCTCTGCTCCTGTGTGATAACTGACCATACAACAGTGTTAGCATTTGTTTTTACCTCTTTCTAGTAAGCAGAGATATTAGAATTTGCTCTTCATTCTTAGTCTACTTTCCAAATGGAACTGGTTCATAACGACATGTCATATTAGACTGTAGTCTAGTCTCACATTGCTTTGTTCCTGTGTCAGCAGCATGATCTTGATGCTCTTCGTGTTTGAGCTGCGGCCCAACAGATCGATGGCTTTATCCAAGTCATCCTGATCACGCAGGGGAATGGACAGCTGTGTGCACAAACCGAAACACACTTAACAAATGCACTGAGTAGAGCTCAGAGCACATTTTACACAAGAGGCGGCACTCACAGTGGCTGTGTCTGGATACCCTGAATTGTCAATTGATTATCACAACCTGATTCTTATAAAAAAGAGCCTGGAGAAAAAAAGTCTCTGTCATGTCTCAAAATTGCATCTCAAGGAGTTCAAATTGTGTCTTGCGTTTTTTCAAAAACCAATCCTGAGCGTCGCGTCTCACATTTTTTTACGCAACAGTGCATTCTGTGTGAACAACCCCTTACTGAACTGCACTGAGCGATGTCTTCACCCTAAAGTGAAGTTAGTTTTATGTACATCAATATTACTGAAAGGTTGCATTTATTATTTTTATTTTGTACATTTGAATTAATGTATTAAAATATAACCTATTACAAAATTTGTTAGTTGCCAAATTAAAAGTTCGATTTAGCTTATTATTGTTCATCTTAATGTGAAGTTTTGTGTACTTAAAGTCTGCGCATCTTACGTCAGTATTATATCTGAATGTTACTAATGTATTTTTTGTAATTACTTCACATTTTTGTTTTATTTAAAAAAAAAAAACTTTATTTTACAGTACGTGCACTTGTCTGTACTTACAGTGTAATTTCCCAAGAAAGTACTGGGTGATATAAGGTAACTCCATGGGGTAGGGTTAGGTTTAAAGGTAGGTTCAGGGTTAGTACCTAGTTTTTACACAGCTATTGTAATTTCAATAATAATCACATAGTATGTACATGTGGAACAGGACTGTAAAATAAAGTAAAAAAAATATATATATATATTAGTGCTGTCAAAATTAGCGCGTTAACGCATTCGATTAATTTGAAATATTTAACGCGTTAAAAAAAAATAACGCAATTAACGCGGATGCAGTTTTTTTTATTTCCAGTTGTGGCCTATGTGTGTTCAACGTGCAAAGAAATATGGATAAGACCAAGGAAGGACTTTTAGACGGAAAGTTTCAGTATAAAACTCTGCCGGATTACTCTTCAGTCTGCCACAAGAAACATTACTCTTCATTTATTCTGCCACAAGAAACAGCAACATTAAAATCATGAATGTCATGACAAATGAAAAATGTCATTGTTTTAAAAAAACGTTAATAAGCTTAAACGAAAATAACGAAATAATTGTGTAGCGGAGTATTTTTTGTACACAGTGCCGCGAACTGTCAATCACTCCTGTGCGCGTGCATCACTGTCCTCCTCGCAGCTGCAGCAACTTGCGCTCTCTCTCTTCATCAAGCTTTAAAACAAAAAGGGGACAAAAAGATCATATTGTCTTTGTGCATAGGCTATAGATTAATTAGATAAATGAATATCTAAATTTGTGCCTTGTCGTCTACGGTATTTTTTTAGAACTTAGAAAAAAAGATGCTGCAGCCAATGAACAGCCAGCGGGGGCTGCAGGACGACTCAACCTCCGCGGACAGTTTTTAATGTTTATCAGACAATAAATACTCAAGATTTTGCTTTAGTATAACTCACAACGAGTTTCACACACCTTCTCCGGCCACGTTGAGTTGTTGACACTTAACAGTGGGAAAAGCGACACATGCGCTATTCACTTGTATAACTTAAGGGTGAATGGGTAATGTAGTTTCTGCTCTCGGTGGGATGAATTAGGAAGCTTGCATTGTGAAGGGCGCTCTGAAAATCGGCAGTGCAGGTAAAAGATTAAAACCTCTATTAAAACAGATGTCCAAATGAGCGTACCGGTACGCTACAAGCACGTTCTGGGCGCACGGAGAGGTGGCGGTACGCTCAAGAGCTATATTTGGAAGTGGCCGTACTGAGTGCATACCGGCCCACTTAAAGCACTGGCAATGACTATACTTTGGAATTTTTTTGCAGGAAATCATTTTGGCATTGATTGTTTTGAAATTCAAATGGTACTTACATGCCTGTGTTTTTATTTCTGTAATAAATAAGGCTTTCAAGCCAACAGTTAATTTGGAGGATATTGATGGTTTATTGCAGGTATGTTGTTTACATGAGAAAATCTGTGTTACAAGTTAAACAAAAATTCCAATAAACAATCATATTTTGCATTTAAATAGTTTCTTTTTCTTGAGTTTAGATTAATTTTTTACATTTTACATTTACATATCCAAAAAGTTTCAGTCTTCTAATTGCGATTAATCGCGATTAATCGCGATTAATTTTAAAAAATTGTGCGATTAATTAGTTAATTTTTTTTAATCGATTGACAGCACTAATATATATATATATATATATTTTAGCTTACTATAATTGATGTATTATTGTTAACATTTGTGTGCACTTTTAAGTTTAGACAAAATGAGGAGTTCAGCAAAATAGCACTCAAATAGCAGATATTAAAGTCCTGAGTTTTTCTTATAAGAGTGCAGCGATCAGACATAATTGAGTGTCAGTGAGTGCATTTGAATGTGAATCAATACCTCATTATTCATGTAATGCAGGTCTAACTGCTGACCGAAGAATGTTTTGACTTTCTGCTGGACTTCCTCAAACTGCACAGGCCGCCCAAACATCAGAATCCTACACAAACATATATAAAGATACACACACCACACACACATGGGACATTAAACAGGAAGCTGAGATTTCTTTAGATGTGTAATCTAAACCAATAAGTCAAGTCAAACACACAGTTGGATCTGCAGAGTGCACACATTCCTTCAAGCACACCTAGCATAGCTGTGGTCTGTCCTGGCAGCCACAGACTAGCCACAGTCCTTTCCCTTTCCACTGTAATACCAGGATGCCTGAGTGTATCTGTGTGTAAATGCCACAACCTCAAAATGTACGTTCTGCATGTTGTTTTGTGTGTGCTTTTGAACTTTAATTTAACACACACACACACACACACACACTAGTTGCAGTAGAAAGAAACTCAAATTCACCTTCTTTCACCACAGAACTCGAACTTAATCCTGACATCCTCCTGAAGAAAAAGAAACAGCAGTTATGTCCCGACAGGGTCATACAGGAGTCACAAGGTAACTGTATGTTCTCCTATATGTATGTGTGTTACCATTCTTTTGGAAGAGCCGGCAGTGCTGACCGGTTTAGGTTTTGCCGTGTCATGAGTTGACGCTGACTGGCGCCTGGTCATCTGCAGGGCCACCAGATCCTTCATAATTGAATGAAGAGCCTGTCTCTCATCTGGGGAGAAGGAGAGAGATGTTAACATTAGCATCTTTAATTAATTAATTAATTAACATCAGCACAAAATAGTGTTGTCACAATACCAAAATTATCGTTTCGATACCGATACCAAGTCAAAAATTGCATTTTCGATACTTCCCCTAAAAGGGGAAAATACATATATCATACACTCAAATATCATTGCTGTGCTTTATTTTAAAACCGGGACAACATTTTAATCATATAACACACTAAACATTTGAACAAAATATGAAATATCAAAATCAAAAAAATAAATTAGAGCAACGACATTCAAGGTAAACAAAGAATAAGCAGCATTATCTCAGTTATCATAAGAAACATAAGAGTAATAACTTTATCTTGATTCTGAACTTTGAATAAAAATATGAACAGCAATTATATGAAACAATGTTTTTGAACTCAGGTGATTAAATATCAAAATATAAATAATATCAATTTAAACAATGGTATTCAAGGTAAAAAATAAATAAATAAAGCAAATAAAATTTAGCAGCAATGTCTCAGATATTGTAACTTATTCTGTCAGTTGTGCAACCTTTTCTTTCAGCGGAGAAAACTCAGCCAGTGAGCTTTAATGAGCGTCATCTTTTTCTACCAGTCGTGGACCAGTGGCCACAGTATCACTTGTGCTCGCACATGCAGCTTAGTGATGCGCGAGTCTGGTTTTTGTCCAACCCATGTGTCCCGCTTTTATGAAATTATTTGGCCCGCCCCACAAATAAAGTAACATTTCTTTACCCGACCCGCGCATCGGGGACATCACGGAAGATACGTTGCTACTTAGACCTTCCTATTATAACCTTATCAAAGAACCTAATAAAATATGAACATTCCAAATATTTAATATAGGCTATATGAAATTGCACTAGTGATAGTTTGTTCGAGCACGAATCTTTTAGGTGAACGAATCGTTCTCAATCACGTAATCCAGTGACTCACATCTCTCATTCACTGAAGTTCCTTCTTCCACAGCAGCGCGAGAGCACGGTGCTATTAGCAGCGCATGCGCAGCTCGTGAACAGCTCTGAGAACGGTTTCATCCTGTCAATGTTACTCAACCTTGAGTCAATAGCTTTCGAGTATGAGATGTGACGGAGTATGTGATTTGTTGAATGTAGTGAATGAATCCGCCCTTCACTGAACGAGAACGAGTGATCTTCTCATTTGTGAACTAGTTGAAATGAACAGTATGAATACTAATAAATTTAGGAATAGTGAAATCGTTTTTAATTTCCGAGAATCGCAATAGTTTTGAAGTATTGGTACACCGTGCAACCATAGCACAGAATCAGTTCAGAATCAATCACCAAAAGAATCAGTTCAGTTCAGATGCTCTGTGTGTCGGTCTGCTTCACACTGAATCACACATGTGCAGTATCATCAGCACCTCGGTTCTCGAATCGGACGCGTCTGACAGAAAGGTTCTTGACTCCTGAACGAGTCAGTCTGTTGTTCATTATCTGGCTCGGCTCGGTGTTCATCTTCAGTTCTCTCTTCACAGCAGTTCAGTCAGTGTACTGTTTGAGTAAATGAATTACTCCGGGATATTGGTTTGTTTGAACTCAGAGGGAGTGTCAGACACATTAAAAAAGTTAACAGCTTAAATCATTTGTGGATTAATGCGTATGGGAGACGCGAACTGTTTTAAACGATTCAATTCGATTTGGTGAACTGGTTCAAAAAGAACAATTGCATCGAATGATTCGTTCGTGAACCGGATATCATTGAACTGTTGTGTTTTGAACTCTCTCACAACAGACCCGGAAGAGAAGACAATGCTGTATAAAGTCATAGTTTTCGTTATTTTTGGACCAAAATGTATTTTCGATGCTTCAAAAAATTCTAACTGACCCTGTGATGTCACATGGACTACTTTGATGATGTTTTTCTTATCTTTCTTGACATGGACAGTAGACCGTACACACAGCTTCAATGGAGGGACTGAGAGCTCTCGGACTAAATCTAAAATATCTTAAACTGTGTCCCGAAGATGAACGGAGGTCTTACTGGTTTGGAACGACGTGATGGTGAGTCATTAATGACATAATTTTCATTTTTGGGTGAACTATCCCTTTAAGTTTAAGTCAGTGTAAAAATCTAAATGTAAAAATAGGGGAAATTACCAACTATTAAATATAACATATTAGTCAACGCAGATAAAAAAAATCCCTAATATCAGTCGATAACCAATATGATATATTGTGCATCCTTCCAAATAATCAGTATTTATTATTTTGTCAATACACATTTTTCAATTCCAAACGTAACAAACTAGACTAATCTATCGTTAGCCATTTATATGTTTCTCTTCCTGGAAGTTATTGGCCAGAGCAGGCTAATGAACTACTCTGTTTGGATTTAAAGATTTATTGTAACTAAGTATAAAAATTTTATCATTTATATGTATTCATTTAAATGATACTTTTATTCTAAACAACTTAATTTTAACAATACGTTGTTGCCAAATCTTAATTGTGGTTAAACATTGCAATGAAAGTCCTTGAGTGGCTTATTACCTCATTTCAAACTGAACGGAGATTATGTGGCAGAAACTATAAACTTGCTATACAGTTTCAGCACAGGTGCAGAGGAACTGAGAGGATGTTCTGCTCTCCTACATGAATAAACACAATCACAATCAGAGGACTAGACCTGCGTCAGATGCAGTGAACGATGTGAGAGCGAGACGACCGTGTTTTTCGAGAACACTGTTCTCATGTTTGATGTAAGAACGAGAAGTGTCTTGGCTGAGCTCACTCACGGAGGGAAAATATTCGCAGTGTGTTGTTTGGACGGACTTCACACATCTCAAGAGAGGGAGAGAAACAGAGAAGCCTCGTCTACCCACCAATACTGGGAACATGGCAGATCAACCCTGGCAACAGACTTAACCACTCAACTGTTGAGTATCTGTGCGTTCATGTGACCAGTGAGAACATAAGCCACTGTCTGTCTACGTGTCTCACTCTCTCTCTCTCTCTCTCTCTCTCTCTACATCTAGCTCAACAGCAGCTTGTCTGCCATTTCTTAGTCACTCTTTTTCCTTTGTAATTATTAAAACAGAAAACAGCTATGTGAATATATATATAAAAATGTTTTTTTTTTTTTTGTTTGTTTTTTTTTGCATCGATGCCTGTTTCCACCACTAATAAAACAAAAACAAAAAGGGACATGCAAGATAAACTAGCAATTCTGACTTTTTTTCCCTCAGAATTGCATGATATTAACTTGCAGTTGTGAGTTATAAAATAACAACTGCAAGAAAAAAGTCAGAGTTGCGAGATTTGAACAATTGTAACTTTTGTTTCTCAGATTTGCATGTTTATATCCCTTCATTCTGACTTTTTTCGTTGAGCTATGAACTCACATTTGGGAGTTACGAAGTCCAGTTCGAGGGGGAAAAAAGATTTGCAAGTTTCTCTCTCAAAATTTTGAGAACCCAAAAAATTTGGAATTGTGAGGGAAAAAACGGAATTGTGTGATAAAAAGTCACAGTTACCTTTTTTTTATTTTTATTCAGTGGTGGAAAAGGGCTTCCATATGTTTGAGATCAAACAACAACTGAAGACATGTTGAATACACTTGATATATGAAGGGGAAAAAAAACATAAGGACTTACTCATTTTGACGGTATGAATGTGTATGCTCTTGATGAGAGTTCAGATTTGAAGGTCCTCACACACACTGTCCTCTAGTGGCACCCATCAATGGCCTAAAATTCAAAGTGGACACATCATTACAACTGACTGTTGTAAGCTGAACCTTACCTCCATATTTAAACAAATGTAATCTGAGCCAACAAATGATGATATCATGGCCAACACCACAGCCAACAATAACACAGACAACTATGTACTATATCACCCTCTTTCCAGAATTTTTTTTTCAAGATTATTTTAATAGCAAACTGTTTACCACCAGTTTACCAGTGTTAATTTGACAAATTAAAATGTACTGATGCAAGATGCACAAAAACTCCACCCAAAACATAGGCAATAACCTAAAAATGTTTTACTACATGTGTAACATGATGGTGAGTGTGTGTGCTGTGCATGCACGTAAGACCTGAAGGACTGTAACCTGATTCCTGCTTGCACTGAGGAACCTGGCACAAACCTTCAAGCCAAGGAGAAAAAAAGGCAAGGGAAATATTAACCATTTAAAATGGCCAGATTTTCAGCTCCAAGATTGATTCCAGCCATAAAGGCTCCTCTCAACAATGCTATACTCCCCATAAACACTATCACTGTATTATTTTCATACTTCATTTGCCCACGAATACAGGTGGCTCACATTATAAAAAGAATGTGAATGTAAGAATAGCTGTACTTCACATTGAATGTTATGCAGGTTTTGTCCTATTTTTTCAAGGTTTAACAACATTGGAGATCATGTGGTCCATAATAATATTGTTGACCATGTACTTGGAGCTCTAAAATGTACAAATAAAAGAGAGACTTTTCTTAACACTTTATAACCATGTGTATGTAGAAAAATAAAAATGCAGATAACTTAATACTGATTAGAATGTAGATTCGTTTTTTCTCTCTTTTAAAACGAAAAAAACGAATGTACCTAGTAACCTTCTAACATCTTTCAAATATGTACTTGTTCTTCCTGGAAGTGGAAAAAACAAATTCACCACAAAGGTGTCAAATGATAGTTTCACATAATGTGTAACCCACTTCTTTGAAGAAACCTATTTAACAACAGCTAACCTCTGCATGAATGCATGGAATCTATAGTGTCAGCATTCATTTACCAAGCACTGCAATTTTCACCTAAGACGGTCTGGATAAAAAAAAAATTGAGCACATTTCATTATTCAGCTATAGTGCATTTGACAAACTACAGCATATTCAAATGCATTTGATTGACATTTGACAATATCAGTAACAAAAAAAAAAAAATACAGATCTTGTTTAAAATTAACCTGATATTGATTCTTAAAATCCAAAGATGAATCTTGTGGACTACTACGTCTATATTCAGCGGCTACACAAAAAATGTATTTGTCAATCACCGAGCCCCTGGCAGGTGTCATCGCATCCTGGTTAACCGTCAGTGCAACTAGTCCGAAAAATATACAATTTTTATCCGCCTGTGAATTGATATGCGATAAATTATTTGGTTAATATTCAAATAGGCAAATTACATTACGTGATTGATTTTTTTAATGTTGTGTACATTTCATAAGATCTATAGGTTCTATCTGCACAGCCAAATGGAATGCAAAAACTTTTGGAAGCTCAATATCTTTAAAACTACTCGGAATGCAGATAGAACCTTATAATTCCAAGTGGACGATATATATGAATATACTAAACCATAACATATTTTTCTAAATATATACATGTGTGTGTTTATGTATTTATATATGCATAATGAATATACAGAGCACATACACATTTAATGTAAACAAAAACATTTATTTTGGATGCGATTGATCGCGATTAATCATTTATATCACTAAAAGTTACATACACATTTGAGTGAGAAGTTAGAAAATAAAGGGTGGGATGTAGGTCTGGGCAATAAAACGGTATCGATGTTTATCAACGGTACTCCTTCATCGATGACGACAGAATTTTTTTTTGATAAAGCGCACAATATAGGCACGTCCTCTATGAGTGACGCGCAGACAGCACACACACACACACAAACATGAGTGCTGTGCCTGCCTGTGATGAGGAAATTGTGAATAAAAGTATTTAAATTAGTCAAATTTAAAATTAAAATAAAATTTCAGAAAATGGTACAGTCGAAGGTGTGCATCGGGGAGCATCATCAGTGGGGCGCGAGAAACACATTCGGCACATTATATCGGTGATAATTTTTTTTAGCTAAATCGCCCAGCCCTAGTCGGATGCACTTGATAGAGTTGTTAAAGGTGCACTAAGCAATATTTGAAAAAATGCTTTTCGACAGTCAGAATCCCAAACACACCAATCGTAGCCAATCAGCAGTAAGAGGCATGTCCAGTAATGACAGAGAAAAGAGAGTGCTCTAACAGATTTAAAAAAAAAAAAAAAAGAGTAAAATTTTCAGAGGTACAAAACATTAAAAAGTTGGGTTACAATCAGGTTAAACGAAGCAGCTTTTCAGCAGTGGAGAGAATTAAGGAGCGAAAAGGCCTGGAAATGGATTCGGACGCGGATTGCTTTGTTTCTTCCAAGGGTGAGTAATGTTGATTTTGCATTGTTTCACACAACTTATCTGTGTTGG
>NC_039270.1:23140309-23219147 GCF_003368295.1 Carassius auratus | reverse complement strand
ATAACTGGTGTGTAAATAATGCTATACTTAATTTAGAAATGATAAATTGATCATTATAAAGTATGAAAAAACAATTATTAAATACATTATAGATATGCTCTTAAATCAGGTATAAAGCATTTATATCTGTATTTATAAACTGCTTATAAATGTCTATTAATGCTTTATAAATGATGAAATTAACTGTTTCCTAATGCTTAACTAATGATTAATAGCATGCAGTTATTATAAAGTGTTACCGAAAAAACTCCTACAGGTTTAAAACGACATGAGGGTGAGTAAATGTTGACAAAATGTTCATTTTTTTGGGTGAACTATTCCTTTAAGTAAAGTAAAAGTAATTAGACTTTTACTGGACTTTTTCACTAATATATATATATATATATATATATATATATATATATATATATATATATATATATATATATATATATATATATACAATATTTGTCTAATTTAAAATAGTATAAAAATGTTTTGATTAAAACAGTTACTGTAAGATACCTTATTAAATATAGTGACCATTTGTAAATCATTTTAACATCAAATTATAATGCAATTTTAGTATAAAATACTGTCTTTTTTTAAAGTATAGAAACTATGATTTAGAGTGACATTCCTGAAAGTGCACATTCCACATGATTTTACTTTATTTAAATCGATTTTTATTATTATTTTATTGTATAGTGTAGTTCTAAATGGTTAATTGCATTTTATGTTATTTAGCAAAATTTCCATTCATCCATATTTTTCTGCTGTACCACTTGTGGTTATTATGGTGGTTATCAGTCCATTTTAAGGTCTGAAATTGATTTTTGTAGTTCAAGTAGCTTGGTTAACATCTAATTGCTTAATGAAATATTTGGTTAAAAGTTGGAAACATTGTTACAGTGTTTTTTTTCTGTGAATATCTGGGCAACCACAGCTGTTTTCTTTCTGTCTTTTTTTTTTTTTTTACATTTAAAAAGATAGTTTTCACAAGTGTTTCAGTATGAAACTATAAGGTCAAGCTGTTTGTTAATCAATACAGGACAAAAGCTTTTAGTTTTTTCCCTTTGGCATGTTTTTCTCACTTCCTTGTTTTCATTTATACATATCCGAAATGGTTGTTGACTCTCTGCCCTCTAAGTGTCTGCTATATGGAGGCATTCATTTCTATAGCATGTCACCCTCCAGCATCAAATCTGTATAATTCCTGTATTTTCTCAGCGCTCAGTGCTAGCAACCGAAGTGAACTCTCTTTTGCAAATAAGCCTCCCACTTTCATTAAACCATTCACAATACCGCTCTGTTGGGTTCAGACAAAGAAGTTGTGTGAGAGGTTTGGCAGAGAGAGGTGGCAGAGTGAAGAGACAGTAAAAGAAGAAGACATGGAGAAAGGGACAAAATAAACAGTGTTTGTGTCTGTGTGTTGCGCGTGTGTGCATAAGTGTATTCGTTTTTATCCAACTCTTTGCCACACACATAATCCGCTGTAATTAAATCACGCTCCAGCACAAAAACCACCTCAGTTTCAAAGAAAAGCAGCTTTTAAATGTTTGTGGATAGTGATGGGCAGAAGGTAAAAGAAGCGGACGGAGAACAAAAGCAGAGGGGAACGAGTTCACATCAGTATTGAGACATTGGATCAGTTGTTGTAGAAGCCCAGCCAGGAAAGAGGGAAGGTTTTTTTCGTGTGCCGGGACTGGACTGTAGACAATGGGGCGGAGAGATAGAAGTGCTAGAGGGAGGAGGTGAGGGAAATAGAGGCAGGAGGGAAGACAAAGCTGGATGTAATGATGTAGCTTTCAATTACCTGCCTATTTCACCTGACTGCCTCACAGGGCAACCGCTGCACAACCAGGACACACACACACACACATACACACATTCCTCCTTTCCACTGCATGCGCTGTGTTCCTAAAACAGCCCACAGAAAATGTTATTGCTCAAAGGTTGCCGTTTTAGCTCAGGAGACATAATGGCATCACTTGTGTCTTTTAAGCATCTCAGATTTCCCACCAGTCCCTTAGGAGAAATAAAAGCAGAAGCAAATGAGAGAATGGTTGACCTAGAGCTACAATAGAGCTGTATTGTTAGTACATGTCTACCAACTCTCTTTAGAATATTAGTAGACTGTCCTGCTTGACTATAAACACATTAAAGTGAGCGCCTTCCAGCAAACATATTCTACTGACTGTAAGTATCTTTGCAAATATATATCAATGTATTCTAACCCTACTAGTCTAACTAATACTCTGTGAAAACTAATGAGAGATAGACATGTACCTGTAGGTTGCACATGTTACTCATAGTAAACAGAATTGTTATAAGAGACCATTAAAATAGCATGAAACCGTTAGTCCCTAATAGTGAGCATAGCATATGATGTTTTGATAAGAATGTTAATATTAATATTTGTTTCTTGGAAAATGTGGAACAGTGGTGACATTTTTGAGACATGCAAAATGATTAGGGGTATTTTCTTCTGAAGCAGGAGACAAGCACATAGCACACTACAGATGTGATCCCATCATTAATTCCCCCACAATTCATTGCAATGCAGCAAGGTGATTCTGTAAATAAAATTCTCTTCATTTCTTTGGCTGTTCTTCGTTAGAAAATAGACGGGGTGAATTTTTCCATGTCATATTGACTTTGAAGGGAGTTTATACTTTTACTCACCCTCATGGTGTTCCAAACCTTTATTACTTTCTTTCTTTAATGAAACATAGAAGCAGATATTTTAAATACAATGAAAAAAGAGTGGAGCCCAATATTGTTTTGTCAGAATATTTGAGAATATTTTCTCTCTTATAGAGATTGCAAAAAAAAAAAAAAAATCACTCCTCCTGAAACAACAACCATGGCGAATAAACAATTTAAAGGAGTGGCAGAGAAATGACATGATGTTCACTGACTGATTTTATTTATTTATTTATTTTAATATACCTGCAAAAACGTTAGAAATGTTTGCAAACTGCTTTCCAGAAACTGACATGTAAGACTACTCACACAAATTGAGCAATGTCTATAAAATGGCAAAGGGAAATGAGAAAGTACTGTTATTTTTCTATTATTCTTATTTTCAACAGAGGATGACATCTCTGAGGACATCTGAAGCATTTTGTTAACCTAAAAAGACATTAACAGTACACACAACACCATTAAGCATCTTTATTTGCTTAAAGGTTTATTTTTATTTTGGTTTATTTTGTTCACTTTATTTGCTTTCCTATACGGGGGACATAATTGACAGATTTATCCAATTTTTATAGTGCACAAAAATGCACACACCAGTGTTTTTGCTCTATATACATTATAAGATTAATGGAGTAAAGTTTTATAAGAAAATGCAATTTCACTCTTCAGAATTGTATGTTTAACTTCACTAAATTACTGGCTGTTTCTTCGTTAAATTCAGTAGCATTTTCCAAAATGAAAATTGTTTCTACACCAGCTGATTTTACGCTTGTACATGCAACGCAAATTGTTTCCATCAGCTTGACTTAAGAATAATCAAACTGACTATTTTGATTAAAAAATACAATATGTAAATGATTTATTATCATATAATTTTCTACAGTGTGTGAAACAAGCTAGTGTCCCAGCTTGTGTGTTTGTATGTGTGCTGTGTGGAAATGCTTTCGAGTGGGTCTCTCCTCTGCCAGGTCCCGCTGTTTGCGAATGGGTCTGACATCAGATTAGAAGCCCTTTGTGCAGTGATGCAGAATTAAGCATGGCGTGTACGCCAGCACCAATCTGCACATTTCTCCTTACATTCCATAAGCGTTTAATTAGTCATGCTGTGTGAGGGACTTGTTTACATATCGCGCACATACCCACACCAAACTGAGATGCACAGAGCGAACTGGATAAACACATGCACAGAGCGGTCTGAGCAAGTGATGTACTGTATCACTGTCTGCGTCGTGCACTCCTGAAGCAGCTGGCCGTGCAAACATCATTGTCTTCCTCCATCACTTCCTGTGCTTCCATTCACATGCCAGTCAAACCACAAGTAAATGACTCTCAACAGATGATTTGGCTCATATTTCTAATTTCCTGAAGCTTCTGAGACCCTGGCTATTCTGTTAAAGTGCTTGGAGACTGAAGGTCCTCTGATTACAAGTGAAATTGAGGCAGATTGCATCAACATCACAAGTACCCGCGCATGTCCTAATGTTAAAAAGGCAGTGCATGGAAGCAGATCATTTCCTTTTGATGTAATATCTTATGTAAAGCTAATGAACCAGTCTAAAGGTCCAGTTGAAGGATCCGGCTCAGGGTTTTGTGCATTATGATTATTACAAACCGAAAACTCTCAATAATTTTATGTTTTGCTAAGGCCAAACCATATAGGCTTTTTATTCAGGGACCAGAAAGTTTGTGATTAGTCAGCAGCAATGCATGAAAGGAATTGAAAAAAATAAAAAAATAAAAATCTTGCTTCTGTGTGCTTAATGGTTTCCATTAATGATCCTTTGAAGGAAAAAAAAATGTTTGAACAACATTTGGAAGAAAAAAAAAGGGAAAGAAACTTATTTTCAATCAATTTAAAGCAATTACAGAAAGCCTGTTTACATCTTTGTATGTGACCCTGGAGCACAAAACCAGTCATAATGGGTACCATTTGAGGCAATAGCCAAAAAACATTGTATGGGTCAACATTTTGATTTTTCTTCCATGCCAAAAATTAGGATATTATTTAAAGGTCATGTTCCATGAAGATATTTTGTGCATTTCCTGCCATGAATATATCAAAACCTTAATTTATTGCTAATGACTTCATTTGGACAAGGGGGTTTTCTCTATATTTAGATTTTCTTTGCACCCTCAGATTCCAGATTTTCAAATAGTTGTACCTCGGACAAACCATGACAATGATAACAAACCATACATCAGTAGAAAGCTCATTTATTCAGCTTGAATTTAATCAGCTTCAATGAAAAAATAAAATAAAACCTTATAACTGGTTTTGTGGTACAGAGTCACATATTCAAACAATTAATCTTTGACTCCATTGATTTAAGTCTCACAGTTAAGCTGTGAGCTGTATGTTTGATTCACTAAAAAGAACCACCTTAGTCATTGTTTCAGGAAGTGGACTGTTTGCGACATATGTTTTTGATTCATTAAAGTCAATAGTTCAGAAATTGGACTACATAGCTGCGCTGTATATTTTGGATTCATTAATAAACCCCTGTTCGATACAGTCAGCCTTTAATGAATCAGACTAAATTGGTTGATCGGTATGTTCTTAATTTATTAAAAAGAACTGGCTCATTTACAGTCTTTCATGAATCAGACTACACTGATTGTGCTGTATGTTCTTGATTCATTAAAGAGAACCTGCTTATTAGAGTCAGTCGTCAAAGAAAAAGACTCAGATGTCTCATAAGAGTCATTTGTTTGGGAATTGGGCTGCACTGATTGTGCTTTCTCTTTTTGATTCAGAGGTGGTGTTGCCGAGCCATTGAATAGGTAAGTATTTAAGTACTTTAGTACCGTGTTTGGTTTGCATCAGGCCATCAGCAGAAGAGTGCATGTGCAACTGTTAACAGAACCATTCAGTTCTGTTTTTAAATATCCTATTCATGACTGTTGCTTCCCTGTGCCGGTCGGTCCCATGGCATTATATGGGGCTAAAGCTACTAGTCCAGTGAACTTGTTCACCCTCTGCATCAGTGTTAGGCACCGGGTCCCCAACCTCCCAGCCATATGGTCCAGTAGCGGCTAGGCGGAGGTGTCTGAATGGCATGCAGACTATCTGCAAAAGATTCCTTGTTACGGAGGTAAAAATAGACAACAGACACCTCGTCGTGTCACCTCACTCTGACATCAGTGTGAGACAGATGGTGCAAATTAATGACAGTGAAACAGAAAGACTGGAGATCGCAAAAAAAAAAAAAAAAAAAAAAAACACTCCTCCTGAAACAACAACCATGGCGAATAAACAATTTAAAGGAGTGGCAGAGATGTCCATTGGTAATTAGTGCTGGGACTGTGCTGCAACTCTGCTTTTGACAGAACCCTGGGTGAACTTGTTTATAATGCTCAAATATGCCACTGTTTGAAGTTATAAAGATCCTGCTTGGCTAGCAGTTGCTGGTCTGTCACCTTTTTCCTTTTTATTGACTTCTTTTTATATTAGATAAAGTACTTTATATTGTTAGCCGGGTCCAAAATAAACCAATGGCAAATGAAATGAGAACATTCACTGTTTTATACTGGCCACATCCCAATTTGGGTTATTATTGAATAATAATAACGCTTTTGCATTTAGAATAGCACAATTTGATTTGGTGAATTAATGGCAGATATTTTTCACATATGACACCAAAACTTGAGGAATCTACTGAGGGAAAAGAGTTGTAACTGATGTTTTCTTTAGTAGACAGTTTACAAATCATCAGAAATATGTAGATTATCATCCTTAGAATTATGTTTAAACCATGTAAAGTTGCAGTTCCTAGTACATTTCCATCTAACTTTTAACACCTTTTATGGGTGTTTATTTTGGACCCTGTCTGTTACCCATTGTTGTTTCGGTTAAGACTTGCTAGGGGGTTTTCTATGTAAATTTCAGGGTCACGTGGTGTCAGACATTGTGTGCGAGACTGGTGGCTTTCTGAGATAGAAGGAACGAGGCAGAGGAAAGATGAATGTAAATATAGCCCTTCTGGAAAGCTCCCTACTGAATGACCTCTGACAGCCGTTTGCGTTAAATAGCGTTGTAGTTCAGAGATTCAGGCTTTATTTGCACAGGTGCTCAGGGAACAAGAGAGGCCTGAGAGGATCTAAAGCATTATTAAAGCTCAGAGAATGTGTATATAAAGAGAGAGAGAGAAGTAGAGGGTTAAAGAGAGAGATCAGGAAGTAATGAAAAGAAAAGGTAACAATTACACAAGAAAGTTCCAGAATTTATATGAAGGACTAACCATAAAAGTTATGACATTTACTGACCAGGGTCCATCATGCACCTGTTTTATGAAGGGGCACAGAAGCAGTGTGCTTGTATGTACTGTATTACACTTAATAGTTAGGTGTAATGAAATGTAAATGCAATAATAGTTGATATATAGTGATATAATCTTGACATTTGCAGATTTGTTAGCTTAGTCATACAGTTTTTAGTAGTGTACAGTTGGACCCTAATATACAAATTATTTTGACAGCAAAGTGATCATGTATTTGCATAACAAAAATTTAACAACAGCAGCTTGAACAGCATGAGTACTGCATTATTAGTAGTCTACACAGTTTTGATCTAATATTAGCCAACATTGTTCAAAAAATTAAGGGGGAAAATATAGTATAGTATGTATATACATTGTTTACGTAAATGTCACTATTTTACTTAAACAACTACAATCACATTTAATAATCTTAATAGTAATGATAGATACAGGAGTAGACTGACCAATTTAGATGTGAATGAGAATTTTAGGCTGTTTTATGTGCCGTACAATGATCATGCAACTTATTATCCAGTTGTTGTTGTTGTTGTTTTTTTTGGATTCATTATCCTCTATTCTAATTGGCTTCTGATACCGAAATGAGAAGCGATAAAAGAAAGTAAGAAAGCAGAACTTGAAAAATGACTATTTTATGTTATGTGTGATTGTTATCGGTGCACTCCAGAGCTATATTTGATAACTGTGAATGATGATGACAGATTATTGTGTGGGAAATTCACGTGTCTTGTTTAAATGTAAAAGTTAAATTGGTTAAATGACAGGCAGATTGCATAGTGGGAGGTTTATATCCAGATTGCTGGGAAGGCTCAGTAGCTGAACTGTTGATTCTTGTTCACTCCTGTCTCCTGCCAAATAAGCATGACAAACAGTCTGTGGGTGAGTTTACACAAGAAACTTTCTGGTAAATCTGTTTTGTTTTAAGGTGCCATTGCATGTTCATTTTTATTCAGTTTCCTTTCACCTTCCTGGTAAAAGAAACATTTACACGTTGTATTTAACAAGTATTCAGCTTCATTTTTGTAGAACATGACATTGTGTGCCTACATTATCATAAAGGCAATTTCACACATACCCTCGATTATACAGTTATCATACATAGAAATGTATTTTAATACCACTTCCACATATGGAACCAGAAATTACATTCCTGCTATGATAACCGAGGTCCCATTTGCGCAAAAGGATTGACCTCAATAATACACTGTGCTCTTTAATAAATGTAATTGCTCTGGCGCCCCATTGGCTTCATGTAGCTGCTAGCAGTCCCCTCCTCTCCATCTTGATATCACACCTGCGTGACAACTTAGAGAGCACAAATTCACTGTCCATTCTTTCATTACGCTCTTGTTCCATTTCAAACCTATAGGGTGGGGGGAGTTGTTTTGGGGGAGGGACACCAGATGGCCACCCCTCTCCAGAGGTCCGGTGGAGACCCAGCTAAGTCATCCACTCCGACAGACTGGCTCTTCCCCAGCTGAGGGGCTGTGTGCCAGCATGAGCCCATATGGCCTTCCTGGCGCCGGAGCCAGGCTCTGGGTGGGCACACCGTGGGTGGCCTGAGCAGCACTCACCCACCCTGAGGCTCTGCCCACAGGCATGAGGCTGGTCATGGAGGAGATGATGAGGTGGAGGTGTGGACTTGACAATTTTGGGTGATCTGTGGTATCACTAAACAGTTATCGCTACCACAGTTGTTGATAGTTGTTGTCTTCGGGGCGGCAGTGGCTCAGTGGTTCATGTAGGTTGTCTACAAACCGGAAGGTTGGTGGTTCAATCCCCGGCTCCACCTGACCAAGTGTCGAGGTGTCCTTGAGCAAGACACCTAACCCCAGCTGCTCCCGACGAGCTGGATGGCGCCTTGTATGGCAGACACCGCCGTTGGTGTGTGAATGTGTGTGTGAATGGGTGAATGTGAGGCAAATTGTAAAGCGCTTTGGATGGCCATGTGGTCTGTTGAAAGCGCTATATAAATGCAGTCCATTTACCATTTCTTTTACACCATAAATAATAATCTGGCAAGTTTATGGCAAAAAAGTTTTTATGGGACTTAACGTAAATTAAATAATAAAATCTTTAATTAATTCACTTATGATCTAATGTTACTAATGTTAATCATCACGACGATGAATTTAGAGACAAAGAAATGTAGGATCTAGTTGCAAGCACTATATTAGAATGTAACATCCACAACATGCTGCTTTTAGCATACAAGCAATACTGCTGCTGCGCATGTAACATGTATGAATAACACCCAGAGCGTAGAAGATCTAAACAGGTGGAGCTGGGGAAGGTGGAGGATTTCTGAAGCACGCTGCAACTTCTACAGCAAGCACTAGCCAAGTTTGATTGTTGAGAAGCAGCTCATTGGCTACTGATACAGGAGAGAACCAATCAGGTGTGCCTTGTTATAATGATGTCATTATGTCACATTAAGTTTAACCTATCAGGCTGTGCCATCTGGAGTTTCATGCTAATACTTTGGATCTATAGTGCATCTAAAAATCTTTTTTAACAGATTTTAAAAAGTGATCCTCAAATCTGGCTTGCGAGATCCACTTTCCTGCAGAGTTTAGCTCTAACCCTAATCAAACACACCTGAGTTTGCTAATCAATGTCTTCAGGATTGTTAGAAAATCACAGATAGTTTGTTTGATTAGGGTTTGAGCTAAACTCTGATAGAAAGTGGAACTCGCGAGCCAGATTTGAGGATCACTGTTCTAGAATCATTAAACATAAAGTAAAACATTTTAAACATTTTTTTATTTTTTATTTTGATGATGCTTACAGTTCATGAAAGTCAAAAATCCAGTATCTCAAAATATTAGAATATATACATTTGTGTTTCATTAAATGAAAATTCCTACAGTATAAATTCCGGGTATCTCTTGTTCTTTGAAATAATGGGGAAGACTGCTGACTTGGCAATGGTCCAGAAGACAATCATTGACACCCTCCACAAAGAGAGTAAGTCACAGAAGGTCATTACTGAAAGGGGTGGCTGATCACAGAATGCTGTATCAAAGTATATTAAATGCAAAGTTGACTGGAAGGAAGATATTGGGTAGGACAATGTGCACAAGCAACAGGGATGATCCCAAGCTTGAAAATACTGCCAAGCAGTAGTCCAGCGTGTTTCCGAAGTCAGTGATGATTGGGGGTGCCATGAAGTTTGCTAGTGTTGGTCCATTGTGTTTTATCAAGTCCAAAGTCAACACAGCCCCATCCATCAGGAGATTTTGGAGCACTTTTTGCTTCCATCTGCTGATTTCCTTTTCTAGCAGGACTTGGCACCTGCACCCAGTGCCAAAACCACTTCCAAGTGGTTTGCTGACCACGATATTACTGTGCTTGATTGGCCAGCCAACATGCCTGACCTGAACCCCATATGAAACCTACAGTATGGGATATGTTCAAGAGAAAGATGAGAAACAGTTGATCCAACAATACAGACAAGCTTAAGGCTCAATAGTGCCACAGCAGGCTGATCACTTCCATGCCACACCTCACAGACTTTACATGTAATAAATCTAGAATATATGAAAGTTTCACTTTTTGAAGTGTAAAAAAAAAAAAAATATATATCAATATCAAGATATTCTATTTTTTTAGATGCCCCTGTATATACACGACTAGTTAGTCATGACAAGACTACTGAACTAAATACAAGGGGAAAACGGTACAGCAACTAAGCAACATTACTACTTTTTTTACTAAATTTAAATCAAGAGCACTAAAGTGCTGGATGAACATGACATCCCTACTCCATTTGGTATCTATCTAAAAGATAATCTCTATAATATTATGGGCAGTAAAAGAGACCCACAATGAATCAAAGTTTATCACAAGTGTCTTTTCCACAAGCTGAGGTGTATGCTACGTAATATATAGAAGGTGCAAAAAGTGTACCATAACCCCAAAATTTTTTTTCTCAGTATAAGGGAAACTTGCCTTTAATCAATTAACAGGTTTTACTATTACATTTCTATAGTCTTTTAACATTAATATTATGAAAAATAGCAATAGAGAGTAATGCTATAATTTTTTAGTATTGTATATGGTAAAAATCATGCTGTTTCAGTTGTATGATGGTTATTAAAAAATAATAATTGTGAAGGCTGACTAATAAAAATGGAATTTATTAAGTAAAGCTGTGCTGGTGACAGCATCATAATAGTTGAATAACATTTAGCGCTAGTCTGAGTGTCTGTCAGACCTGATCGCACAGTTTATTTTGCCATGAAGATGAGTTCCAAAAACAGCTTGTGCACAGAAAGCTTGAAGTGTCATGTTGCTAGGAAACATTTCAGTGGGCTCTCTCTGTCAAAGAAACTTATGCGAATGATTCAGAAAAACTCTGTCTGGAGACAAAACGCAGATAGATGACACATGTCTGGTTGCGTGCGCACCTTCTGGTGCAATGCCGGACCAAACGCTATTATCCAGTTTGGCCATAACATCCTTTCCCTGTGGTGTCTTATAGCTCTATTTTTTGTGAGTAAACACATTTTAAGAAAATGTACTAAGTTTGATTTCGTGCCCAATATTTAAAATGTGTAGATTGAATGTGAAAACCCAGACAAATATGAATATGAAGACATCCTTCCTCCCTGGTGGTAAATAGTGTGTAATCTGGTTAACTCACTGTGTCTGATCCCTGAATGAGAGGTCTATTAGGCAGTCTGTCATTAGAGGGATTACATGTGCTATTATCAGCCACAGTCTGGATTCTCATACTGAACAGGCCGGATTGATTCAATCACACACATTAATAAAGTGGATAGTGCATGGACTACAGAACAGAATTTCAGACATTAATGGTTATGGATATAACGCTGATGCTCTTTGCTGTATTTAGTAGTTACATGCTCACATTGATTGTTATGAAGCCCAGCATAAAGAGCAGAGATGTACACAAAGCAGAGAGTATGAGACACAAATGTGTTTGAGCATAGAGAACACTCACACGTAGCCCTAAATGTTATGACATTTGCCTTTCAGTGCTTTCCTGATCCAGATAACTGACCTTTCCCTTCTGCTTTCCCTGTCGATGAGCCAACGCCATCCGAATGCATGGTCAAAGTGAGCCTCTGTTACACTTATTTATTGATATCAATTTTAGCACATCGCTCATCGCTCTAAAGTAGCATTAGCACCTAAACTGCACTGATGTTCAAATAGGCTGAGAAAAACAAAATCTGAAAACAATTAGTTTACAAAAGACTGCTTTTGAATAAATAAAAAAAGAGGCATAGATTCATCTTGAATTTATTTTGTTTTAAAAAGGCAGTTGTTGTTGGCACTTGTTGTTTTGCTGCAAAATACAGTAAAATTGAATTTACTAAAGTTAGATGTTACTAAAGTAAGTTTCTGTATATTAAAATAAAACAAAATGTCTTACAGTGCCATATGTTTTATATATTTTTTGTTAAAATGAAAGGTTATTACAGACTATTTTGTCCTGTGGGCCCTGGTTCACTCTATATGAGAAGGGGACTTACAGTTGACCAGTTGGCAGATTTTTACTGTAGCATGTTTACATTCTTTGTCATTTACAGTGTATGGTATAAACCTGCATTAGAAATGTTTTATCTAATCACAGTGCACTTATTCCTGTTACATGTACAGCATAATTTAATAGAAGAAACATAAACAAAGGAAGGAAACTGTGTTTTTGTGAAACTCACTGTACTGCTAATGTGTAAAAAACAACAGTGTCAGGGGTGGTGATGACAATGATGATGACAGCGGAGACCCCTGAGGGGAAACATCACCGTGCTCTGACTCAAGGCTCAGACAGAGCAGGTCAGGCCCTGCTGATCAGCACATCACAGCTAACCAGCCTCAGGTTTCAACCTTCAGTCTCTGCGATCAGGAATATCTGATTTCACTTCACTGCGCTGCTTACACTGGCGTATATACCCTCTTACTATTTAAACTTCTGTGAAAACAGATGCAGTATCAACAGTAACTCACATTCCTTATAATTATATCAGTCTCTCCACTCTCCACTTTCACCTTGCTGTGGACTTCTGTTTTATACTGGGCGATTGATTTCATACAACCAGATTCCAGAAAAGTTAGGACGTTTTGTCAAATGCCATACAATCAAGAATATGTTGTCTGTTCATTCTCTTTATCCTTTGTTATTGACTGAAGTACAAAGAAAAAATGTCCAATGTTTTCACTGACCAACTTAATTGTTTTTTGTAAATATAAACAAATTTTGATTTTGATGGCTGCAGCACACTCCAAAAAGGTTGGGACAGAGGCATGTTTAACGCTGTCACATCAACTTTCCTTTTAATTACAATGTTTCATTGTTTGAGAATTGAGGATCCTAATTGTTAAAGGAAAACGCCACAGTTTTTCCATATTCCACTATGTTCTCTCCATCAACGGAAGAGCACTTCACAGTTCTCCTGAACACTTCTCCCGTTGTGTGTATTGATGGAAGTAAGAAGAAGAGGGGAGGGGTTTCAGGAGGGATGATATTACTGCACCGAGGTCAAAGTGCTGCGAAGTGCTCTTCTGCCATAGGCTACATTATACTCATCATTTTTAAGCAGATTTTGATATAGTTTTAGCTATAGTCTTTTGACTAAAATGCCATTTAGTTTTATTCATATTTTAGTAATCTGAATTATTTTTAGTTTTATTCTAGTTTTAAATCTACAGTAAATTTAGTCGGCTAAAATCTAATGGGTTTACAGTGCATTTATTAAGCATTTCTCTAAAATTTTCCAAACTCATTATATAGGTTTGATATTAAGGTTTTATCATGATAGACACCGATATAACTGCAGTGACGACACAACATGCTTTTATGTTAAAATTAAATAAAGCCACTTCTCATGAAGAACAAGAAAATGGTCTTCTTTTTAATGAAATACCAATGGTTATACAGGATAGTAATGCATTCTTTATAGCAGCTTCTTTACCATATTCTACAGTCTTTCAAGCAGACATATTTATTTCTATAGATAAATGTATACTAATCTTTAGGGCTATTTAAGTTTAAGTCAGTCAAGAGCAGTGAGTGATTTTCTGTTTTTCTTTTGATGCTTGATTAATATCAATGACTCTATATAAATATACACACATGCATGCATATATTTCAGAACGTTTTTTGTTTTTATATTAAATATATTTACTTATGATCTAAATTATTGAATATAAATATAGACATGTAAATATAAAAAAAATATATATATACCGTTTGTGTGTGTATTTAATAAATATACACCGATCACACACACATATTATGCAAACAAAAACTTTTCTTTTGTATGCAATTAATTGCGGTTAATCATTTGACAGCACTGATGATGACACATATGGCCAATTAGAGGTGGATGAGGTGATGATTATCTAGCTGAAAGCTTGCTCACACATGGCAGGTGACCAGGCTGCCAAGAGGGAGATACCAACCAAGAAACTCATCAGGAGGCTTCACTTTTTCCTCTTTACTTTATTTCTTCTCACTTCACTCTCTCATTCCCTCTGTCTCTTCCACCTCTCCCCATCCATTGCTGTTTCAGGTCAAACTCTATTTTCCACCCCTCAGTCAGTAGGTTTTTCTCACTCTTTCTACACTATGAGGAAGTGTGTGACAGAGGGAGGCGGGAGCAGAGGTGCAAAGTAATATTCCTTTCATAAATCATGCAGTAAGAGATGTCAGAGGGGTAATTGTGCTTCTGTGAGTCCTCTTTAAAGAGGGGGATTTTATTACTGGGTTAACACACAGTGCTGCCCCTCCATTCTCCAGCATTACACACTCATCAGGGAATAATCAGAGTGGAAATGCTCCAGGAGTGACGATTAGTGTGTGAAGATGGCGAGTGTGTTAGGACACGCAGATGCTCACATCCAGACGTGTTCACGTCAAGATTGTGTTTTTTAGAACTGTACTTTTTTTTTTTTTTTTTTTACAAAAGAAATTTGTATTTCTTAACCCATTTGTGCCCAAATTATTCTGAATGGTTTCATGAAAATAATTATGTTAATAGTGTCCTATGTGAACATGTTCTGCATTTATTTTCCCCAGGTTTTAGTTTACCATCTTCTAAAATCTAAAATATTCTTTCTTCTAAAATCGTATTTGAATGTGTGGCAACTATAGTTGCCGGTGGGCTTAAATAACTGTTATTCATTGGAAATCACATGATGATATAGTGTTTGGTTGGGCCCTATTTACTTTTTGGATACATTAGGCGAATTTTGCATGGATGCTTTCAGAATTAGAGTCCAAACAGCTGATAAAAACTTCACAACAATCCACAATTAATTCACATGAGTGAAAAGCTGCAGGTGAGGTCACAGAAATATTTAGTAGTGGTAGTAAACTACTGATTTTGGTTTGCACTGAATTCAGATTAGCCTACATGTAAGCAACTGAAAGGTAAAATATCAATTAAATTCTGAAATAATACTAGTTTGTACTGAGAAAATGGCATTTATTTAAAACATACTTAATGCAGACATAATGCACATTTCCAACTGTATTCTTGATTTTGAACAACGTCCATCTCAACCTGATTGACTTGTTGAGACAAAAAGTTTTTCTGTAGTGCAGTTTAAGAGAAAGATTTGAAAGGAAGGGGAGAAAGGAGAAAGGTGAGAGATCAGAAAATGGAGTGACAAGGTCTTTTGAAAGCGATGATGATAAATAGATACAGCCTCCGTCCGCAGCTGTAGGTCAAAGATACATTCTCCTTCTTTTATGTTGTTAGATACACAGAGAGAGACAGGGCAGGGGGCGATCATGTTTCTGCTGAGATTTATAACCTTTTACAACCAGCAATGTTGTCACTGTCTGGCAGAGATAGTAAACCAAGCATAAATGATCTCTCCGATAACAAGTCATGTTAAAGGAGGTTTTTTTTTTTCTCTCTTGACATATTTAAACCAACTACAGGATTTCAATTTCTATATGACATTATTCTTTCTCTAGTGATTCATTTTGAGCTCAAAAGTCATATATGACTAGATTTATGCATTTTAATTCATCCCTCTCCATGTATGCCCTTGACATGTCTTGCTGTGTTGTAGATTGCTTATCATATGATAATCATGCTATCCAATGCTATCCAATCAGAGATTTACAAATAAATTATGTTTGAAAAGTGAATGGACCCTTTTGACATGCTAAAGCTTGATTACAGTGCTCGCTTAATGCCAAGGTATGAAAAACAAAATATAGTGTTAGAAATGTGCATGATTCTTTAAAAAAAAATAATAATATATAAAAACTAGGTTTACAATGTTAATAATTGTGTTAATACCAGTGTTAACCATGTTAATATCATCACAGTCTGCGAAAAGGATCCATTTATTCAGGAATTAGATTTCTGTAGCAAGACATATTATTAAAAAAATATTATTGCTTGAGTTGTGTAAATGATTCAGTGACTCACTCATAAAGACAACACCCTTTTTTGGTCCTGAATGAATTCATTTTTGAATGAATTGTTTGAAATCACTCAAAATTACGGTCACTTGTTGCCACCTTCTGGCTACCATCACCACTCACTTCACCTACTTTCTATAAATAGTTTTTATTAGAATTGCTGTCAACAAAGAATCAGATGACATTCACAAAGAGACTAAAAAGTCATTATTTTAAATGGCAGGAAAATATCTGAAACATCAGTGAATACTCTCCAAATTAGTTTCATGAGTATTTCTAGTAGCTAGTATTCAGAAACACAGGTGAAAATACCTGAAATTACGTGCAGTCCATGCATCTCTGCTCCTCAGGTAAAACAAAGAAACAGGCAAAGCATACTCATAAAATCGAAACCAGACTGTGAGCATGGTCTCCAGGCTTGTTGGCCAGAACTTTTATGTTTGTGTTGAAGAGACAGTGATTTTTCAGTTATTAAACATTAGGATCTGGCAGAGATGCAGTCTCCCCCTGATGTGCAGTGGGACACTATAGGCCGGCTCAGCCCTGTAGATCAGCGGCCCACAGTGCACTGTTCTGGGAACTGCACTGCCAGCAGCTGTGGGGCTTACAACATCTAATCCAGACACTACACCAAGACACCGGCAAAGCAGATGACTAGTTTCACTGAAAAACTGATTCATTTTCACTGCTGGAGGCATTTTCCACAAATGGAATCCAATTGATTTCTCATTACTTTATTTAAAGCAGGAAATGCACAAAAGCCATGCTCTTCTGAAAGAAAACTATTAGATCTGTTGTTATCTAACATAAAATTAATCTAGCATGAAATGTTGCTAGTCTACATGCGGTGCCAGACTAGCTATCCCAGAGTGAGAACTTAATTTAGACTAAATCTGCATCCGTGTGTGTCGTTTAACCCTGTTACTCATCAAATATGTATATATATATATTCTTCCCTTTAATCACTTGCAACTCTTTGCAGATTACACTTGTTGGTTTTGAGAATGGTATGTAATGCAATGGCTGTAAGCGTCGAGTGTGTGAAAGTGTCACAGAAGCCCATGGTAAAATGTGTGTGTGTGTGTTTGAGGTTAATTCTGGCAGGGTCCTGTAGGGCATTGCTTCATCCACACTCTGCCCTGCAGCAGACATGTATGTGCTAATATCTGCTTTTTTTTGTAGTGCTATAAAAACCTTTTGAGAGGTAAAGCTGATATCTGAAACAGTATGAGAGATTTTTGGTGCTTTTTTGGGTGCTTTTGAATACATGAACTAACACTATACTGTATAGTACTGTATTTTCCAGTTATGCTACTGTATTGCATTGCACTTAGATGTATGCATGGCCTATACCGTGTGTGTGAGAGAGCAAGCGGGAAGGAGAGCAGAGAGAGTTCCCCAGTGCAGGCCCCATTACTCTCAGCTCAGGTGATTTATGACACATCTCTGAGCTGAATGTAAATGAACTGCTGTGTGGGAGCGGAGAGCTGTCCTGCCTTCTCTGTGGACAAACACACACACATATACACTCACACGCAAGAACAGGTAAGAGACAGATAAATTACACCGAATAAATACAGTAACAAACCCCAGAGCCCCCAGAGAGTCTGCTGTGAATTTAAATGTGACATGGACTTGAACCAAACCATATTTGAAAGGAACTGATCTGAGGTCAGTATCAAACATGTATAAACTTCCATATAACATAAACAAAGCCTGCATCTATAAAGCAAAAGGTTGTATGGAGACATCCAAACTGAAGTAGGTTCGATTTTCCTTCAGTCAACATCAAGACGTGGACATGAGTGTCTGGACAGTTTTTTTGAGAACACTAGTGTAATGTTTTCTCCAACTCTGGAGCATCCTGCTTTCTAGTGTTTGCTCTAAGGAAGGTTTTGGCATTTTCTCAAGCATTGTCTGTGTTTGAAGCTGAATAATATTAACTCAGCATTACCAACAGTACTTCTTAGCATAAAATATAGTTCTGTGTGCACTTTTCTCAGATAATGAATAGACTGAGCAGCTGAGGCCTTTGTCTTATGTTTGCTTCCTCTGCCAAGTTGCAAGATGACAACCTACCCCCTTTTTTTGTAAAGGATTTTTTTTTTAAGCTTAGTGTTCTACAATTTAGAGATATCACTATAAAAACTGACAGGATTGTAATATAGATATTTCTGATATGCACTATTTAATACCTGGATCATCACATGAAAGTTAAACATATAAAACCTTTGTTTATCATTATCTGCAGTGATTTTTCTGCTCTTCTTCTTTTTTTTTTTTTTTTTTTACTTCGGATGATCCAATAAATTCTGTATATGTGTATACACTTAGGTATATTGTGGATAATACGAATAAAAATCACCATTCCCTCATTCTTTCATTTCGAAACAGGAATTATCCCATTTTTCTCCCTCTCTCTACAGCACTAGGGTTAAACAGCTTTACTAATAAATGAGACGAGAGATCAAATATAAATCCCTGATGACTCTCTCTACTCTTTTGTTTACTGTCATCAAGAGCAAATTAAATTTATTTCCTATTTATTCCTCATTTTCCAAAAACAAATTTCTTACCATTTGATTGACTCCAATTCCATAGACAAAGTGTCTTCGAAAGAAGCATAAAATAATTATTAATGCATTTTCATAGTTCATCAGATTAATAACTTCATGCAGCATCAGTCTGGAGACCATGAAACTACTCATCAGCATGACTCATAGCAGCTTTCTCTGTTTTTTCATTGTCATTCATAGAATATGAAGGCAAAACTCAAGTCCGCTGTGCTTTTCTGTGTTTGACATGATTTTGGCATCTTTCTATCTGCTATATAACATCTTCCTGACTCACAGAAAGACTCCCCAAATATAATGTCTTTAGAATCAATGGCTTTCCGTTGCAACATCCCATGCTTCATGCCATCCGTGCATGAGTCTTTACCTCACAAGAGGGTGTCTATGGCTTGATCGCTAATGTGAGAAAAAAACTGAAAGTTGTTAACAGAGAAAACAACCAAAGCAAGGCAATTAAATTAAAGAAAGTTAGCTATTGTTAAAAGCATGTGAATTTGCTGCCAAGATCTTGAATCAGCCAAAGAGATCAAGACTTAGCTACAAGGCTGTTGATAACAACGATTTTTTCTTTTGCCTAATTAGCTTAGGTGAAATGTTTGGGAATTGGCTGTATTGTAAGACTCACATATTACAATTAGGCATTTGTTTGCTATAAGTAGAATCAATGTAATATCATTATGATATCTCTCTCTCTTTCACACACACACATACACATACACACAAACACACGTTTGTTTTTGTGAAAAGTGGGTTCATCACATAGGGGTAATGGTTTTTATACTGTACAAACTGTATATTCTATGGCCCTACACTAACCCTAACCTTTACAGTAAAATTTGTGCATTTTTACTTTCTCAAAAAAAAAAAAAAAAAAAAAAACTCATTCTGATTGATTTTTAAGCATTTTGAAAAATGGAGACATGTGTTATGTCCTCATAAGTCACCCTCTCCTTGTAATACCTGTGTCATACCCATATCATTATACAGAGTTGTGTCCTGAAATTTCGCAAGAGCACACACACACACACACACACACACAGAATAGTCCTCACTGTTAGAAGGATAATAAATGAACAGTTTGCTGGCAGTAGAGTAGAGAAAGCCACTCGGTTCCACTGTTGTGCTAAAATCTGACAACCACAAGATCAACCTGACAACAAATAAATCTGGCCTAGGTTTAAATTTCTAAATTATGCCCAGTTTTGTGAGAGATGGGATCCTTCTAGGCTAGAATACACTATACTTGTTTTATTTTTATTTGTAACATATTTAAAAAAACTAAGTATCATACACTTGCCAACTTTATAAATGGTTACGAAGAAAACCAAAGTTGTTCCAAACACAGTAAACCGAATCTTGCACAATCTTCTATGCAATATGTCACAAAACATCAGAGCTCGTTTGGTTATTGCTGTTGTTGTAGATTATTGCTGCTCCTGCAAAGCATTTTGGAATTTGTTACTGCCAATGCATATGCCAATACAGTGCTGTGGGTATTTAAGACGCATACTACTGTTGCACAAATAGATAACTTGTTGCAGATCTACACAGGTGGAGCTGGGGAGGTGGAGGGTTTCAGAGGAACTCTAAAAGTGTGCTGCGAACCGATCTAGTGAATGCTGACAATCCATTTATACATAAAGTAGTAAGTTTGGCTGCATATATACTATGAACCAATCAGCTTGTGCCAAGTAGTTCAACACTGTGAATATCATCTATTTGCGTTAATGACTTACAGTCTCAGCCTGCACGATCTACAGTTTCATTACAGAACTTGGCATGTAGATAATGAATGATTTTTTACCCCATTTTAATATGTTTAGTAGACCTATTTGGTATTAAATCTATATGAATGGCTAAGTATTAGCTGCTGAAATTAAAAAGAATGTGAAAAGTCTTTGAAAGTCTATGTATTATGCAGTTTATTATTGTTTTCAATTCACTCATCCATCTATTCATTCTCCAAACCACTTATGCTCTGTAGGGACGCACGGATGCTGGAGCCTTGTTTTCAGTTGATTTATTTTTGAAATTGTCTAATCATTTGGCAATGGAATTTCATTTGTTTCTTACCGCTAAATATTTATTCCTTAAAAGTACTAAAACTGAACCAAAATCATTCAATTCTTCTGGATTCAAATCCCTATTTATGAGTCAACCTCATTCGCTCTGCATGTCATCATAATACACTCAAACATTTATTCAGCCCTGCTCCAGTTGACCAAAGGACGTCCCTAAACTGAATATGGAGCATGTTAATTATCTCATCTCATTACCAATTGGCTGTTATAGGAGGAAAAAGTCAGCCTCCTCTGACCCTCCCAGAAATATCCACAGCTGTCCTGTTCACTCCCATCGGATGTCTCTCTCCTCATGATTAAAAGAAAATAGCTGTTCGGTTCTCATTGATATGTAAACGGACAGAGCAATGCCCAGGAGTGAAACGGTAAGAGCGAGAAAGTAAAGTAAGACTGTGTGTTCTTAGTGCTGAAAAGGGCAGTCCCCAAAATGCCTGCATATGAGATGCAGCGCAGAGCTTCACTTTGTATGACACATCGCTGAAACTTCATGGCAGGGGAGCTGCTTCTTAGAAGACTTCAAGATGATATATACATGTGTAGAGGAGAGAATGCTCTCAGGCAAATTCAGACTCGCGGCGCTTGCTGCCTTATCAAGCTGTGATTTCTTCTCTTACCTTCAATGGCTCTCATGATTTGTTTTCTTTCTTCCTTTCTTTGTTTCTTTCTTTTCTTTCTTTCTTTCTTTCTTTCTTTCTTTGTTTCTTTCTTCTTTTCATAAGCATTATTAATGTGTCTTGTTTGTACGTGTGTATGCTTTTGGATAAAAGTATATTTTAGCTCACTTGGGGTTTCTGCACATCTCTGCTGTCGAGAGCTCTTCCCTTGTCTCTGTCCTGAGGGCCAGAACAAATACACAACTAATATTGCAGCATAATATAATGCCTGTTTTCTCCTGTGTGTGGTCATTTGTGAAGCAGTCTTGGAAATGCTATTATACAACTCCGCAAACATTTCACTACTGACATCACCACGAGGCATTGTAGCTATCATTTGAATACATACATATTAATGCATGCACGGCTATCAGAGGCCATAGTAGTGCAGAAATACCTGTTTCAGAGGATCCGGGCATGCTGAGCAGCACATTAAATACGTCTGTTAGACTGCTTGTAGCTGGATTGTGTAGAAAATATTTGAAGATTACCATCTTTAGAGCTCAAATATAGACATTACTGATAGAAAAGCTGCCATTTAGTGTAATGGCTTAATAGTGTTGGTTATTAGTAGTGTCAGGGTTGTGCTGTATCCATTATACAGTATGTTAAAAGAAACCAGTTGGATGCTAATGTGTTCTTCTGGCATACAGAAAAAAAGCTCTGTCTTGCTTTACTTGTTTTGGTCATTTTCCATCGTTTTGGGTAAAAGTGTTTGCTAAATGAACAGGGGATGTTGTTTTTAAAAGCAGTGCATTAAAATATCGAATTCCTCATAGGAATAATTATGCTAAATAAAGTTGCTTTACATCATCACTTGTTTTGGAAAGTTACTTTAGTGTCTCTTATCCTTAATTTTTTGTATGACAAATTACTTTTCAAGAGTGGAATCAACTTGATGGTTTGCAGACATCGGGCTCTATTTTTACGATCTAAGCACATGGTCTAAAGCGCGCGGCGTAGGTGCACTCAGCGCGTGTATTAATCCACTTTTTCTAGTTAAACGACGGTGAAATGGTCGGCACACCTGGCGCATGGTTTTAACGGGTTGTCCCTATTCTCTTAATGAGTAATGGGTGTTTTTTGGGTGTAATGTGCAATTAACCAATCATCCGAGTCTTATCTCCCATCCCATTTAAAATTTATTTGCTCTTGCACCATGGCAGGTTCGCTATTTACATGGCGGAATGTAATTTATCATTTTTTTTAAATGTTTATGTGCTGCTGCGCATCCATGTGTGTGTAATAAGCAAAGTAAATAACTAAATAACAAATAAAAAATATTGCCCTAGACTTTAGACCAGGTTTGAGTTGGTCTATGGCACTATCTATTTTCAGTTCCTCAAAATATCAATGCGCCAACAATGCGCCTTTACACACCTCTTTTTTAGACCAGCATGCCCATGGGCGCGCAAATGGGCACAAATGCATTTGCTATTTAAACAACACAGCACAGGAAGGGAAAATGACAACTGCGTCAGGCTGAAACTAGCAAAAACACTTGTGCTGCGCCCTTGCCGGCTGTATGATAGGGCCCATTGTTTTTACTTATAATGCTGTTTCAGGTGTGAAACAATGCAAAAAATCTGAGCGGCCAAACATATCTTATGTTTTCACAGTGGGAAATTTTTACTGAATTGAACATTTCAAAAAGTCCTAGTGCTGAATGTAGATCAAAGATCTTGGACTGGAGCTAACTGTGTGTAAATAAAAACAATTTAACAAAAGCAATTTAACAAGCCATGTTTCTACCTAAAAAAAATAAAATAAAAAAATACATGCATTACTTGCTGTATATGAGTCAAATGTATGTACTGTAGAAAGCATGATTAAAATATAATACTTTTTCATTTATGACCAGTACTACCATAAAACTCATTGCAGTAACCTAGAAACGACTTTATACTATGTCTAGTGCTGAAGTGTGAGAAATACAGGCAGTGGGAAAGCACAAGGCAAGCTTGCTCACACGCCACAGACAGTGTATGTGTGAAACAGACCTTAAGCTTAATTTTATTTCACATCTGAAGGAATGATGGAGCGTGTGGCAAGACAGAGGGGAGTTTAGGTCAACCGGATCCTGTCTGAATGTGTGGCTGATTTCACTTTAAGAATGCCTACCCATCTCTCCCTGTTCTCCCTCTGGGTCTGTGCACCTCACTCCCCTCCCCGGAGAGATGGGATTCTTCTAGAGTATCCCCTCCGTGGGGGCCAGGCCAAGCATAGTGCACCCCAGCTGGGATCCTGCCTGAAGTCTGACAGCCTCTGTTTCCCCACGCCTCGATGACAGGAACCATCCTGCAATTCCTCCCCAGGGTCAGATAAAAGGAGGGAGGAATAGAAAAACATACTCAGGAAAGTTTTCATTTATTAATTTATTTCTTTAAAGATATATTTTGACAGCTGTCTTCACATTGCAGAGGGGCGGAGTGTCTGACATGAAAAGAAGTGGGCAATAGAGAAAACTGTTCTCCTATCTCTGAACTTTAGAGACTGACTGTTCAAAGAGGGTATATTCAGCTGTGTCCCTTTCAGTGAATAAAGATCCTCAATGGCTTTTCTCTCTCTCTCCGTGAATCGGTTGACATTGACTGTAATAAGTAATGGAGGAATTTCAAGTCTTTAACTTCCATGTCCTCCTCCAGGTCTGTTCAACAAGAGACCTGTCAAATATGTGATTTCATAAAGCGCTGTAGTCATATATTTGCCATTTTGGGCACGTTGCAATATTGCATTTGCTATATATGGCAAAAATTTAATATGGCAAATCATGGCACATAGAGTGAAAAGGGAAAAAATAGTTGAAAAATGGATAATATCTTTCCAGAATATTAACAGTACATTATTTAAGATTATGGATATTTCCTTCAAATCTTAAACAAAACACAATGCAACGGATAATTCAAAATGCAGTTGAAACACCTGTTAAAATCAATATGGAAAATACCTTTAATATTAAAATATATTAACATTTGGTCTCTTTTTGGACTTTGTGTGTGTGTGTGCTTTTAAAGAGCAATTAAGATGCATTTTTAAAAAGTGTGTGTGTGTGTATTTGTGTAAATATATGTGACCCTGGACCACAAAACCAGTCCTATGTTTCAATTTTTCAAAATTTAGATTTATACATCATCTGAAAGATGAATAAATATGCTTTCCATTTATGTATGGTTTATTAGGAACTATTTGAAAATCTGTAATCTGAGTCTAACTCTAATAATTTAAAAATGTATATTTCACATTTTATAATTTAATAAATGTATACACTGAAAAACAAATTAACATTTTGAGACACATTTTCACTATTTGATTGCTTTGTTATTTTTCTTGACTGTCTTTTAAAAATCTCCTTTGTAAATGGACCAAAATGACACAGAACTGTACAAATTAACACTGAGTCTAGGGAAAGCGGCCATGATCATGACTAACAGCACTGTCACTATCCACCACTACCCTCTAGGCAAATTTAACCAGAGGGATGTCATACCAGAGGAGCCCAGTGACAGCTCCACATTCCCTTGCCAGCAGGACCGTGGAGTGGGGGGTGGGGGGTGGCTTTGCAGAGAAGGAGAGAAAAATTGATGGACAAAGAGATGGCATTGTTATTTTTATTTATCCATTCTTTTGGCTCATCCCAGTGACTCATTAGTGCACACAGACACTCTGTTGTCTGTAGCCTTGGTGTTTCTTCAACAAAGAAAAAAAAAAAGACAAAAGCAGCATGCACCCTTTGAATAAACCTTTTAGATGAAACCAATACGAGTATATGTACAACGCCCAGCCTTTGAAAGTAAGTGTGTAAGAAACATAATTGGTGTCATCCTGATGTGAAAACCATAACCTTGACCTCCTCAGATGAGGTCCAGCTTCACAATCAATGTGGCTTTTAAAGGATGCATAGTTGTGATGAATAAATTATTTGCCAGTAGCAGTTTATATTGTATGTACATGGAATCTGTTTAGGACAGTTGAGGATAGAGAAAGAAAAATCAGAAAATTGAAGATGAAAAACATATAATTGGAGAGACATTGATATAGAGTTCAGGGCAAATGTATCATATGCCATGCAGAGCAGCATGCATCAAACATGCAGTTATTTTTGAGACTTCAAGGTATATTACACTCAGAACTGAAGTCATGTGACTTTCTTTCTAAAAATGACGTTCTTGAGTAATATCCTGGTCACTCTTTTCAATAGAATGAAAATCAAAGTGTTGGAAAAAGTACCATCAAATGTACCATAAATTTGATCTATTTAACTTAGACACAATTTCCTACTTAAGTGGGCTGTGATCTCTGAGTCAGTTAATTGAACTCGAGAATCAATTTGAAGATGAATCATTAAGATCATTTTTGTGAACCGTACTAACTGATTTAATGAAAAAAATTTATCCCAAAAGAATTAAATGACAAATTGGCAATCACTCTCATAAACTCTCAAGCCATCATATATGGCTTCTGGGGGTGTCACGATGCACTGGTATTGATGATAACGGTGATATTCAAATAGTGAAATATCGACATTGTGTTAATTAAGAGTGTGACAATATACCAGTATTGGTGATAACCACAATGAACAGGACACTTCTGATAACAAGACATGCAAATACTCCAGCTCCAGTTCCTGGTTGAGCTCCCAGGTGGCAGTATTGTGTCTCAACACTGACACCTGTCACACAAAAAGAAGACACAGTGCACCTATGTTCAAAGTTGCCATTATTTTACTAGTCATGGAATGAGAAACGATACATTAACCTGTTAAAAGCGGTTTCCTGTGTTCATATATTTAATTAAAGGGGGTATTATTTTAATAAGTACAACGTTTTCTTTACTAGTCTAATTTTTGCATTTGTCTTTTCAATCAAGTCATGGCCAATACATTTGCATAGCAATTGATTGTTCAATTCTATTACATGATTAAAACAAATCTAGAAAAACTGAGCAACGACATTGCTCCATTAATCTCTGTAAAATATATAAATATTATACCAATCACAAATTTTGAAAGGGTATATGCTGACTGTAGGGACTTCTAGACAGTATTGTTCTCTCCTAAGCACACTGTGTTTTGCTCTGTGCGAGTGTCTGTGGATCGAGCAGAGGAGAATGAACAGTTAGTGGATGCGTGACCCACACTGGGCCTTCCCAGAGTGCAGGAGGTGAGGCCAGCTTGTCTTCCCCATCACTTTCATCAATCTGTCTATCCATTTTAAAGAGCAAAGGGAGCATGGAGGCAGTGCAGGTGCTAATGCCTTACATTTAGTTTTCTATTTTAAAAAGTGTGCCCTGCACATAGAGTGTCTTTCAATCTGTAAAAATCTTTCAGCTCGGGCAAAATTGTCTGGCTTTGACAGGCTAAATGTGTTTGTGCTTACTGGCGGCTGCCATATATTCTGCCTGGGTCAAGGAAGCCGTTCTTATTCAGTCTTGCTTTCATTTAGAGTTGCCTTTACACAAACATCCAATTATGTGCATATACACAAATGCTCAAACTGCCTCAGATACTGTATAGACAACCCCCTCAGTGACCACATCCCTCTTGATTTTTGCAGTTCTCTGTGGAAAATAACTCTATCAGTGTTAAGTTATTATTATAAAAGCCCTAAATTTCAAGTGTATTTGTGAGTAAATTTAATGTACATTGATTCATAAATTGAAAGCATTTTATCTCCCTTTAGAAATGAAATCAAGAGGATTTAATTTGCATTCTCCATTGCGCTATTCAGAGACCCTGTTTTTGTCTAACTGACCTTAACTGATATGTTTAATTTGTGCTCTTTCCTTTGCATCTAAACTTCTGTTTGTGTTCTTGTCTAATAAGCACAACATTTAGCAAAAGCGGTCAATGTGAGTTGTGACTTCAAATCAACTCTGACAAAAGCCAAACTGTGCCTGAGTCTGTCTCTGGCTATTCTCTATACCTCAGCACTGCTCTGCTCTGCTCTGAAAGGAGCTCTTTGATGAGGCAGCAGTCAGGAAGGATGCAGGGAAGCATTCAAAGACATTAGGATGGTGTGTTTATAATGTTAATTCTGCTTTCTTGTCATACACATTTTTTAAATTATTATTATTATTTTTTTTTTAAGAGACTAAAAAGTTCCATGAGCACTAAAAGTGAGGACATTTGTTCTTTTTGAGCTCTGTATTTTTTTCTAATTTATTTATTTATTTATTTGTTAGCTCTTCAGCCATTAGTGCTTAAGAGTTTCCAATCTTTTTTGTCTTGTGCACTTTATTTGGTTGCCATGACAAACATGAATGCATGAGAATCCATTTGAGACCTTTTCTAGTGCGGCTGGTTAGTGCGTAATCTTCAGTAGGTGGAGATATGAGTCCTCTTGCTCTCTCTCTCTCTCTCAGCGCTGGGCTCCCAACAGCACACAGATCAGAGGCCAAATAAACATGCATCACTCGTGTCTTATGCATCACTCCATTACTTCTTTACTTTACTTTTGCACTCATCACAAGTGTCTTGCTCTAAAAGTCTTGGTCAAATCAATCAAATTATTAGGAGGAGTTCACTTAGGATTTGGCATCACTTGGAATATTGCTTATTTATATATAAATATTGCATACATACACTACCTTTCAAGCGTTGGTTTTCTCAAAATATTATGCAGCACAACTGTTTACAGCATTGCTAATATTAAGTGTTTCTTAAGCTGCAAATCATCATATTAGAATGATTTCTGAAGGATCATGTAACACTGAAGACTGGAGTAATAATGCTGGCTAATTAAAAATTAAAGTGCCCCTATTATGGGTTATGAAAGGTTCATATTTTAGTTTTGGGAGTCCCCAACTACAGGCTGATATAGATGTAAGGTGAAAAAACACTTTCATTTTCCAATTAAATAAATATGCATTTATTTTTTTACCTTACTTGCTCAACGACTCCCAAACGTTTCACTCAACGATTCATTTTTCCAAACCCCTTCATTGCGAGACGATAATTTGCAGAGATTGGGCCGATTGGTCTTATTTTCATTTTATCATATCTATAATGACTGCAAAGAGTATAGAGCAAGACCAAGCGGCGAAACGCTGATGCTTTTTGAGTAACAGTCTCTAGGTGGTGATTCGGTAGCGCAGGCGCCATTTTGAAATGAATTTTTCAACTGAATAACAGCACAGATTCACAGAAACAGACAGAAAACCATGAAAGGGAAGTCAAAGTGGAATAAAAGAATGCAATGTTGGGCAATCCATGGCAAGATCAGTGTGAAAATCTTCCCTTTCATCGTTTTCCCAAAGACCCTGACAGTTTATTCACAAAAGTGTAAAAATATTGTGTTTTTTGAAGTGGGGCTTAGCGCTGTCTTATTCACCTGCTAACTTTAACTGTTTTCAGTCTAGTACTAAACTTAAATCCTTTTAGGAACTGTAGGTCCTAGCCATAGAAACCATAATAATTATTTATATGGATATGACACCAAGTAATGAGTTTATGCGACTTTACACATTTACAATTATTTATTATTATCATTTACTAGTATTACTCCACAAGGTCTGAAATATACAGTCATGGCCAAAAGTTTTGGTAGTGACATACATTTTGTATTTTGCAAAGTTTGCTGTTTAAGCTGTTGAGGTGTTCATTCACATTGTTTCTAGATTATTATGTAGTTTGATCAGATGAGGAGTCACATCTCCAGCAGTGAAGAACTTGCTCAGGAACGGCAGCAGATTGGTGTGAGAGCATCTGCACGCACAGTGAGGCCAAGACTTTTGGACAAAGGCCTGGTGTCAAGAAGGGCAGCAAGGAAGCCACTTCTTTCCATGAAGCGTCAAGGACAGACTGAAAATTCTGCATGAAGTACAAGGATTGGACAGAAGACTGGTTCAAAGTTATTTCCTCTGATGAAACTCCCTTCCTACTGTTTGGGACTTCTGGAAAATCGATTGTTCAGAGAAGAAAACACTACCATGAGTCCTGTGACGTACCAACAGTGAAGCGTCCTGAGACCATCTGTGTTTGAAAGTGAAAAAAAAAAGTGACGTGACATTCAGCCAAGTATGGTGACCCATACTCAGAATTCATGCTCTGCATCTAACCCATCTAAAGTGTACACACACAGAGCAGTGAACACACACACACACACACACACACACTGTGAACACACACCCGGAGCAGTGGGCAGCCATTTATGCTGCAGAGCCAGGGAGCAGTTGGGGGTTCAGTGCCTTGCTCAAGGGCACCTCAGTCATGGTATTGCCAGCCCGAGACTCACACCCACAACTTTAAGGTTAGGAGTCATACTCTCTAACCACTAGGCCACAACTTGGGGTTGCTTTTAAACCAAGGGAGTGGTCTCTCTCATAATTCTGCCCAAAAACATGAATAAAGAATGGTATCAAAAACGTCCTGCAAGAGCAACTTCTTCCAATGATCCATGAGCAATTTGGTGATGATCCGTGCATTTAACACAACAAGTCATAAAGCTAGAGTGATGAAGTGGCTTGAAGATCATTGCATTGGAATTTTGGATCCATGGCCAGGCAGCTCACCGGATCTCAATCCCATAGAGAACCTGTGGACACTTCTCCAAATGCAAGTGGACGAGCAGAAGCCCACAAATTGTGATCAACTCTGAGAACTAATCAGGTTAAGAATAGATCTCCATCAGTCAAGATTTGGCCCAGAAGCACAGAACACTGTAAATATTGAATCATTATATATTTTTGCCAAAAAAAAAACCTTTAAAACTTTTTAATTTAACATATACATATTTGGAGAAATAATCTACAAATACTGAAGCAGCAAACATTGCGAAACACAAAATCGATGTCACTGCCAAAACGTTTGGCCATGACTTGTATGTTTTAATCCCCTTGAACACACTACAAACATGATTGTCTAGATTAGAACATGATTCATCGCTGTGTCATAATTAAATAATAAAAAAAAGTTGCTGTACGTGTTTGTTTCTAACATAAATTATATATAAAACATAAATATATTTCTAACATAAATTATATATATATAATTCAGTTACCGGAGGAATGTGAACATACAGGAATGTGTATCCAATGAATTAATGGAAAAGATCATTAAATCATTGTGTGAAACAGCAGTATGAACGCTTGCAGTCCCCTACCAATTAATGTCAGATTTTCAATCACATTTCCTTTATTGAACCCATCAATGGCAATGAAAACATCATCAGGTCATATATTACCCCAGTGCTTAGACCAGTGAGCACACCGTCTCCCTTTCTTGCCTTTCAGTTGCACTCTCAATATATCGTCATCTCGATCTTTCATTGCTCCTTTATCTCTTGGCTTCCCTCGCTGTTTACTCTCATCTTTAATTTCTGACCAGTGAAGTAGTCAACATTACCTACACAGATTTTGCTTTTGAATTTGTCACTTCTATACATTTTGAAACCGTAACAAAACCTCATTCTTAGTCACATCACACTCCTGCTGTAATTTAAGATCATATGACATGTCCAGAATCCTGCAGTCCTTCTCCCAGCGACCAGCGCTTTGGGTAGAAATGTCAGCTGTCTAGTATGAGCCATACAGATGGATTATTTTCCCACACAGGACCCTTAATTCAATCAAAGGATCAGGTCAATAGACACAATGATCAAAAATGCAACGGGCAACAATAACAAACAATTTCTGAGCAGGAGGAGGGGGAGGCAACTTTATTGGCAGCCAGGGAAAAAAGTAAGTGAAATACAATAAGACCATATATGACATACACTCAAAGTCAAAGAAACGCGCAGAGAGGAAAAGCAGTGAATTTGCTCCTTAAATTCTTATCATAATACTATCAATAGCTATAATTAAATAATATGAAAATTTGATTTTTGTATCTTTTGAACCAGGATCACATAATTTAGTATTATTTATTTATTAACTTCCAAAAATATAAATGCAACAGTTTCCATGCTAAAATGTTTGGCACAAACCGCTAGTTTCTAGCACTGGGATCATCGTAAGGATTTGCAGAGCAGCAGGTGCTACACATCTTTTTCCAACACAATCTCATGACAATTCATATCTATTTTTAGTTTTTGCTTATTGGTGGCCAATTTATATGAATTTTTTATTTGTTAAATCTTATTTGTACATTTTAGTATGATCTGCTTATGCCCCAGTGGTGGTTATGTTTAGGGGCTGGGTTAGGGGTGGACCTTAATGACCTTTTTTTTTTTTTTTTTTTTTAATTGTATGTTTTTATGTAATTCACATCACCAGTTTGACATTGCCAGCTAGTAAAATATGTACATTTTCCTGTAAGATTGGTTGGCTTCCAAATGTAGGCACCACTTTACAGTACATTACTATAACTGGGTGAACTAGTGTTTGAATACACTGGATAGGTATCGCTATAATGTTTAAATGGTGTGTTTATTGAAATCTATTTGTTTGAGCTAAGCTGTCTTTTTGGTTAGTTTTTCAGTTTTGAAAATTGCAACGTTTTCAATGCTTCTGTATCTACAAATAAATACATGCACTAAAATAAAATAAAGGTTTCCAAAAGCTTTTCCCCCCGCAAACAATACTTAATATGATCCACTTTGTGTTCAGTGAACAGTTCCTAAAACAACCTTTTTTTATGTGTAAGAGCATTTTACTAATGACCCTTTTTACAAAGAATCAGACAATATATAAAGTTTCAATTGATTGAAGTTATAGATGTCAGCAAAGACACTTTATTTTAGGAATGTATATTAAAATATGGATTTTTGATGATACGAGTCCCTGTGAAAGGATTCTTTGTAATATATTCTGTCAGACATCAAATCTTAATGTTTACTGTGAGCTTTTTTGTGATGAGATTTTTTCTTTCCTACTGTATTCTATGTACCCTTTTGCATTTCCCTGTGTCGTCCCCTCCTCTGTTCTTGGTTACCTTTCTTTCTTTCTTTCCCTTGACTGTATTGCTGTGGCACAGAGAGGGAGAAGAAGAGAGGGTGGGTGTGTGTGTTGGGGTGGGGGGTGGGAGGGGGGGTTACTCAGTATAAAATCCTCAGACTGAGAAAACGCCTCTGCAAACATACCCTGTCTCTCTTCTATATCTGCTTCTCTCTTTCTCTCTCTCACGCTGTCCTTCACTCCCATGCGCACACTAGCTCACTTCATCCTCTCTTCCTCTTTACTGCCTCTGCCATCCCTCATTCTCTTCATTACCGAGTGAAACTCTGTCCACCAGACAATGGGATTGACTTTTGGGGAGAGCGTGTGAGTGCGTTCGCATGCATGCGCCTGCGTGAGTGTGTGAGAGTGTGTATGCATGTGAGTGAGACCGAGCGGATGTGGGATCTGTGTGAAAGCGCTTTCCTGCCAGCCCACCGGATCCAGTGAGCCAGCTTAGCAAGCCAGGCGTGCACGGAGCTGGGCAAGTGTGTGAGAGCGTGTGCATGTGGGTCTCTTTCACCCTCACCCGCTCCTCAACACGCTTGGGATCCTAGGGCTTGGCGACTTTCCCCCGGGACCCCTCCCCCCCTGCACCCCTCTGTCTGTCTCTCTCTCTGCGGTCTCCTCTTCTCCAGCAGTCACCATTTCGGCTCCCGGCAGACCCACGCTGGCTGCCCAGCCACTCCCGCGCCTCAGCCTGGGCAGGAAGACCCTGGTGGCGGCCGCCGTAGGGGTCATGCTGGTGCTGGTGCTGGTGGTGCTCATCCCCGTGCTGGTCAGCTCCGTGAGCAATGACAACAGCCACTATGAGATGCTGGGCACCTGTCGAATGGTGTGCGACCCGTACCAGAACAAGGGCACCAGCACGGGCATCGCCAGCACCGGCTCTTCTGTGCAGGCCGAGGCCGAGGCTCTGGCCGACCACAGCAACATGCCTCCACCCTCCACGCTCCTCCAGGGGCCACAGGGGAAGCCGGGCCGGCCAGGCAAACCGGGACCTCCAGGGCCACCAGGGGAGCCAGGGCCCCCGGGTCCGATGGGGCCCCCGGGGGACCAGGGGGACAGGGGCCGAAGCGGGGTCCTGAGTCTGGGCAATGATGGAGCTATCAGCACGGTTACATACAACACGCACCCACGGGTGGCTTTCTACGCGGGACTGAAGAACCCACATGAGGGCTATGAGATCCTCAAGTTCGACGATGTGGTCACCAACCTCGGCAACAACTATGATGGCACTTCGGGCAAGTTCATCTGCAGCGTGCCGGGCACATATTTCTTCATCTACCACGTCCTGATGAGAGGAGGCGACGGAACCAGCATGTGGGCTGACCTGTGCAAGAACGGACAGGTAAGTGCCAAATCGTTCCTCTTTGCATAAAAGTTATTTGTGAACATTTGTATTTATTTATTGATGTTGCACGTCTTAGCTATTACACATTACATTATAGGCCTATAAATATGTTAATATTTTATTTCAATGTTATTGTTTTCAATATTTTCCTTTTTATGTATGTATATTTTTCCTGATCTTTTTGAAGTGTTTCTAAATTCATGTTGCATGTCTATGAAGTGCATATCTTCCTATGTGCTTGTGGTTTGCGCTGATATTCACAGAGCGGATCTAAAATTAATTAAGCTGTTAATAATGACCCCGCAGAGGACAAACGAGACCGTTGTTTCGCTTTCTCCTCTGCTTTTTTTGTATGGTGTGAAACTGGTGGGAGACGCAGTAACATCTGCTGTGGGTTTCTGGTCCCCCCAGAGCACGCGGGTGAAGTTCGCACAGCTGCGGCGACACAAACCCGGCGAGAAGACAAGCGCTGAATGCGCTTAATGCGTGCTGACTTTGAGCGCGTGTCCCCGTTAACAGAGGACAGAGTTTCTGCCTTTCTCTTTAATGGTATTATTGTCTTTGCATGGTCCAAACTTTTTATGACGTGTCAAATATGTTTTAAAGCGCATAAAACATTTATTTATTTTATCTATTTACTTATTTTTATGTATTTTGCATTTAGGAGCATATATTTTATGTTTATGGATCTATAAATAATATAAGTAGACTAAACGATATAATTTTAGCTTTGTTGTCGAGTTTGTTATTATGACTATTATCATACAGATATTAAAGGGAGAAAATACAACACGGGATGCTACTCCATCTGTTTACACTAAGTCGAACTCATGGTTTTAAGGAAATGTTTCACCGCAGCTGTGGCTATTTTAGCCACAAAGTTAGGATCAGTTGATCAAGGGCGCGGACGAAAATGTCACCATCTGACAGAAACCGGCAGCGCGAGGAGGAATCGTTCAACATCATGAACTTGTAATCAAAGTGCCTCGAAGACAAGCTACAGCCACAAACACACCTTATTATCTCAGCATGTCTCAGAAAACGACCATTTAATGTGTGCTTTTTACTCTCTTCTTCTTGGTCTTTCTGTCTGTGCCTTCCTGTATTTGAATGCTCGCATCTCCATCTGTTAAAAGTTTTTTTTTTTTACGCTCTTCAATTAGAAAACGTGCAGTTGTGCACTAGATGCATTGGCGTGTGCAGATAGAAACATAACTTGCAATGTTTAAGGATCTGATGCGCTTACGATTAGGGTTTGTCGCCACGGTTGTAATTCCCGATTCAGTATTTATTAAGGGACCGTTTTATATTGCGATGTGTGTGTGGTTTGGCACGCAAGGCTAAACTCTCAGGTGGGAGAAAAGCGCACGTGCAGCGTCATCCCATGAGTTTATGCCGCACGCGCAACGGGGGAGCTGTGACAAACTGAATAGAATTAGACAGTATGAGTCTCTTCAGGATCTAGTGAATTATAAAAAGATTTTAATGTAATGAAATATTACATCTTAGGTCAGTATTGAGTTTTAAAATGAACTATGTCATGTCAGACATTGACAAAATCTTTCATAAGAGTGACGTGTTTAATCACTTAAACGGTCGGCTAAGATAAGTTTGAGTACTGTAACTACCATGGTAATAAAAAAAATATTAGGCTAATAATGATAATAAAAAAAAAAAATATATATATATATATATATATATATATATATAATTATTGTTGTTATTATATATATATATATATATATATATATATATATATATATATATATATATATATAATCAAAGTTTTTTATTAAATATTTTATTTACCTTGACTAATCTAAGCTTTATCTGCTCTGGCGTGTTTTTTAATTTAGATTGTGCGCTTTGTTTAGTGCTAATATGGCACCATTTTACTGAAAGACAGTATGCATGTTTTATTAATAGCCTACATAAATCAAGCATTTCATGCATACATATCAAACCTTTTTTTTCATGTACAGTCTGTGATTTTTACTTTTAATGCAGTTCAAGCTCTTCTTAGGCTCAAGTATTCCAGTTAATATAAATAACTTAAATGTCTCCAATTTGCCTTGCTAACACAGACAAAGCGACCATATGTTTGTCAACATTTATTTTTAACAATTTAGCTGGAATTGCACCTGGAATTGAAGATGGTGTGAGGAGAGCAGCACCTGGAGGGCGCGTGCGTTTTTAGTCTTTCCTTGGCCCGGAGGTCAGCGCGCGCAGGAAGCGCAGCTTTCGCGAGACAGCCGATATTTCAGTCAGATAAATACAATTACAGAGGGTTATCCGACTGCCGCCGCGATCATCCAGCAGCCTCTGTTAGAAGAAATAGTTCAACTCCCTTAAAGAAATTGTCACAGAAGAAAGACCGCCAGACGTTGCCCAGAGGGTAAGCGGAAAAAATGAAAGAGATAATAAAAGGAACCTAACAGTCACTGTAATATCTGAAATTGAAATTGCATTATGTTTTTTTCCCCCCCGTCCTCAACATGACTTTAAACTCCATCTCCTTCTTTCTCAGCTCATATGTGCCTCACTACCAGCTACATTTCTGTCTTTTTTAAAACCTTATTTAAAGTTAATCATGTTCTTTATTAGATCAAACCAGGCAGCTTGCTGAGACAGAGTCCTTGTAAGTGCTGCCTGTCTTTTATACTCTAGTTGCCATATTAATTGAACTTGTCTGGTCCCTTGGTGCCATGACAATGTGGGCAGATCACATCCTCTTAATTGAGATGAACACTTGTTTCTGTCACAAACACATCTTTTGATTTGATTATGCTTTAATCTGAACCCAGACCTAGCGCGCAACCTCAGAGAAGCACCTTCACAGCAGGAGGCTGTACCTTTGGGAACTTCTCTGTTGTACAGCTTAAAAGTTTATCTGCTAACTTGCAGTCTTCCCAAGTGCTGTTTTAAGGTTTCTTTGTTTTCCCCGTGCCCTAACTAGATTGCCTAAGCAAAACCATAAAATAAGTACACTAATGGCAAAGGCAAGAGCACGCAAAAACTGCTGGGAGCACAGTACAGCATTTATGGAGTGTGTGAAGGAAGAGCATTGGGGAGGGAGAGCATATGTTGTCGTAAAGCACCGTCTGTTGAACACAATGGGTCCTGATCTCTAGAGACCCTCCTCACAGACACTTTAGGCAGACATGGGCGACGAGCCTTCCTCCTGAGAGCAAGCTAATCTTTATAAAGTGGTTACCGCCTCACTAATTAAAACGCTATTCCAGATCAGAGGAATTGCAGCAGTATGTGTGTGTGTGAGAGAGAGTGGGCATAGGACCTCAGGCGGGCCGCTGTTGGATGTGCTGTTTTCGGAGTCTCATGTCGTTCCCTAACAGTTTAAAAGAAACTTTTACTATTTAACTTTGTTGTAATCCTCTTACTCTGAGAATGTGTGTGAAAGCAGTACAGTATTTCTCAATGGCAGTGATGGAGCGCTAACAGACTTTCAGCTAGTCTGCTGCATCCCTGTGGACTTGCTCTATTCTTCAAGCGGTCACTGACCATACCGCCATACAAACCCACACAGCTGCTGAGCAGGACGTATACATGAGAGAATGAGGAAGAACACGAAATAATATTTTTGTTCTGGTGAGACTGTGTGGGAAAATATTAGTGCTCTATTTATTGCCATCACATTGTGTATGCTTAATGGATTTTAGCTTTAACACACAAAGGATGCATTCCTTTTCATCCATTTCCACTACTCTTTTCAAACTTCTTCTGTTTATTCCACACCGTCTCAGCTTTCTTTTCTTAATTTGCCAAATTTTTGCAGAAAAAAGTCCCATTTTTGCCAGATGGACATGTACAGATGCCTGTGCGTTCCTTTTGAAACTCCACCGGCTTTACAAGGAATTCCACTTCAAATGTGATAAAGGAGCGAGAAAAAAAAATGAAAGGCTGGAAAAAAGAAAAGGCGTTTGTCGTGTGCCAGAGAGTCTTTTTAATCGTAATTAAAAACTTTGAACCGCATCCAGATTGCGCTGGCACCTGTCCTCGTGTTCCTTCTGTTGATATTGTCATTAATCCACCCAAACCCATTCTGACTTCATTATAAGCAAATGCATCCAGGCAGTCTTTGTGTTTCTCAAGAGGCTCCTTCGGGATAATCTTGCTGTCTCAGACAACACTCGCACGCGCATGCGCGGATGTGCACTCGCACGGTTATCTGAAGATTCACCTGTTTGGTTTACGGATGGTTTATACAGTATTTGATATGTTTTCCCATGATATTTTCAGATGACTTAAATGGAGTAAAACTGAGTGAAGTGAGCAAAAATGGAAATTCTTTTATCATTTATATTTTTATCTTTTTTATCTCTTTTTTTTCACATAATGGAAATCAGTGGGGTCCAATAAAAAGTCCACTGACTTTAATTGTGCAGAAAAAAATTAATAATAAAAGGTCAAGATATGTTCTTTTGTGTGCCTTAGCAGAAATGAAGTCATACAGGCTTGGAATGACATGAAGGTGTGTAAATGATGACAGAATTTGCATTTTTAGATGAAAACTGCCCTCTTATGCATGAAATGACACTAAAGTTTTCTTATTCTTTTTTTGTTCCCTCACGCCTTCTGTAAGATATCTCTGGGAATAGTGTATGCTTTTATGCATTTGCGTGCATAAAATGTGCTATTATAATCAACATGACTGGGAGCAATACATATACAGTATGTGTATATCACTGTATGTGTGTGGAAAAGCAGCACACCTCACCATCTGCAACAGAAAGAAACAACATGTTCTTAATTATAGAGTTCAGTGTTAAATTATTAGAGACAAACAAGTTACTCATGTTTAATTACACAGCACACAGAAATGCAAGTGTTGTTTATTGGTATTTGGATGAAGAGAGAGACAAGTAACAGGCTGCCAGAGTGAAAACAACCCCAGGATCAATATTATTTTTGCAGGAAACAGGACAAAAGAACATACAGTATAGCTTACGCAATAATCCTTTTGGTTGAAGTGTACCAGATCTTTCACTTGTCTTTTTTCAGTCACGAAACAAACTTATTATCCTTAAAATAATCTCCTGGAAAAAGTCTGCAGCATCTTTTAACAAGTCCAATAAGCAGTCCTCTTCAATAACAGCTTGTTAATTTGCGTCGGAGTTGGAGGGTGTGCTTGTGTTTCAGTCAAACACACTCTTCTCGCTCTCCACTCCTCTAATCAGCTGTTGAGGCGCCGGGGCGGGGCCTTTGCCCCTGATGTGATGTCTAATTGGACACTAAATTTGCCACCCAGTGGAGCAGAACATTAAAACCAGTCTAATTGGGTGCTGTACGGTTATTAGCACTGGATTTGCCCGTGCTGCGAAGAAATGCCACACATGTCAGATGTGTCTGGTTGTAATGCAGCAAGAGCTGCGGAAGAATCCATCATTTATTTATAGGCGAGGAACTACACTCTTAAAGCACAGTCCTTCTGCACCTCAGCTCTATCAGTCAAATATCCAGCCCAGAGAGACTTCAGCAGTACTGTTGTGAGCGTGTATGTTGAATACATGTACTAAAATAGCTGCGCCTCTCTGTTTGAATGTCTGTGGCCTGGCTGGTGACTCAGGAGGAGACGCTCTTCTTCTTTTAATGAGCAGAAATCAACACTCACACTGACAGCCCAATCATGTTTTCATGTGTTCGACACACACAGACACATATACACACACGCTAGTGCTCTCCTGGGGAATAACAACTTGGCCCTCGGCAAAGTTCTTCTGTAAACATCTTGATGCTTCGATGATGTTTTTAATGACTCCTTCCACTCACTTCCACTCAGACACTACAAACCTACGTAGGTCCACTGCGACTCCCTCGTTCAGCCCACTTACCCGGTCGAATTAGTCAGCGCGTGTCCGTGCGTGTTTAACACCTCGATCACCTCGGAAAATAAACAACGGCTACTGTAAGATAACAACTATCCGCCCGGCGCCAAGTGATGAATAGGGCAATTCATGAAAAACGTATGCTGCAGCAAAAACCTTGCGTTTCTCCCTCGCTCCCTCTCCTCATCTTTCTCCCCCACTCCTTCAGTCTCCCCCCAAGACTAGCATTACTGTACTCTCCTCATTATGGTACTGAGAGGAGATGAGGCTACTCTATCACACCATAATGCGTTATATTGCAGTGGGATGTTTCATTATGCAGCTGCGCTCCTCCGTGACTTCAGAGGGGCTTCGTGCAGAGGTCAGACCACTGTGTGCACACCAGGAGAGCAAATCTAAGAGTTCAGCTTAAGGGGGAACCGCCAGTTTCCCTTTGGGGGAATATTTTTTTGCTGTAAGTGTGAGGTCATTAATTTAAATCGAGCTCGACTGACAGATCTTTTAAACAAACCAGTTAAAGGGCATTTAAATAACTGTTAAAAACTACAACTTTTGAAGGACTCTCAGATATGGTGTAATCACAAATGTAAATACGAAGGCAGGTATCCACCTTATTTTCCCTGGAAGAGCGGATTTGGTAAATTTGATGTGTCTGGCTTCCGGTCTCTTTTACTTCCAGCTATTTTTAGCTAGTACAAAACAGCTCATTTTGTTGCTTGATATTGCAAACTGGTGTGTCTTACCATATTATTTGAACGTATTATCTTAATTATGAACACACCGGTTTGTAGTGCAGACAGTTTTAGCGTTTACTGCACGTTGTTATTCTGCTTGTTATTTTCCTACAGCGGCTAATGAACCGGAAGTCTCACATTCACAGAAAACGGGTTTCCATGTGGAAAAATAAAGTGGATATAAAGGCAAAAATCATAAAAATAGAAAGGCAGGGATGTATTTTAATATCTAAAGTCTCATTTATATTGTGCTAAAAGTAGTAATATTAAGTGTTTACTAAATATAATAATTTGCTTTGTAACGTTTCAAATTGTAGAACACTTCTGACAGTAAACTTTGTTCCAAAGCAGAGAATATTTTAATTAAAAGTTACAGTTTGTGTGTGTGTGTGTGTGTGTGTGTTGGCTGATTTGGCAGAAACACCTCCAAAATAGGGCCTATAATCACGTAAACATAAAGCAGTCAAACTTTGCAAAGATTCATAATGAATTGGGTTATAAGACTGAACATGTTGTAAACTATCTGGCTATTTTGTCAACCCTCATTAGAATATATGACTATTAAATGGCTTTTCTAAGCAGTCTAAAAATCTCTCAAAATCAATGTTTTTTGCCCTCCAGAATTTCTTTTGCAGGGGTTATTTTGTGAACTGTCTTCCTCGACTTCAGCTACTTGAACTGAGTATGAATCAGCCTGTTTAGATGTCTTTTAGATGCACAAGTGTGAGTAACTGATGGAAAGCTGCTCTGGCATTAGCTGCTGGCTGCTGGCATCTTCTTCTCTAGCCAGCTGGCCCTCGTCTATCATGGCCATCAGCAGACGACATTATTATTTAAACTCCTTCTGAGTAATATCTTCATTGGGAGTACTTCAGAAGTTTCAGTGCTATTCTTCGTTCATTCTCTGTGCAAACACCACTCCCCGTTCTCTCAAACAGTTTCAACCATTGCTTAAACATTATATCAGTGTTATTTAAGTATTCCTGGAGATCGCTGACAAGACAAAGAGCAGCTGGGTAGATTAATCTCTCCGGCTTTCTCTGCACGGTGGTGCGACAGATGGAAATGAAAGCGTGGCACCTTCACTTTTGTTCTCCACTACTTATCTTGTCCTTAATCAGGTTTGCTTTGCTAATAAACCCAAGTGAAAAAGGAGCACATGGAAGTCTCTAATGTCCTCAGGAATTTCACACAAGCAGCGAGCATCTGGCTCGCTCTCATCTGCAAGGAGATTTTTCTCCAAGCGCTGCATGAAGTGCTCCACTAAGCCTCGATCAGAGATGCAGCTCACAGTCCAGCTTTTAAATATAATTAGAGACAGGCGCGTGCTTCGAATGAACCACGCTACCGCTAACTGTCTAAGAGCCTGAAATGTGGTATGAGAAGTCACCTGGTGTCAGTCGCAAGGGGAAAAAAAGCAAGAAAGAGGGAAGGAAGCAGGAGGACATGGAGACAGCAGGATGTGTCCTTCAGGATTAGGTTGCTTTTCATGGATGAAATGTTTCATATCGTTCAGAGACAGATCAGTCTCTGGCAGGGAGATGCTGCTGACATCTGGAAGAATATCCACTGGCTACCAACACGTTTCAGCCGCAGCGCGCTGAATCTCTCCAGGGGCTGTGTTAAGACATTGAGCCAAGGATAAGGTGTAAGGTTTGGTTTACTAAGGTGTAGTCTTGAGGGTGTATTTTACATTTTAACACAACCAAATTTTCAACCAGATTTTAGAATTGATTGGATAAACAGTCCAAACAGTAAACTGGAGTTTGATATATAATAATAATGGCATATTATATTATTAATGCTGTTCTTTTATACTTTATTTTCATCAAATAATCCTAGAACTTGTTTTAGTACCTTTTCCACTAAAATATTAAGCAGCAAAAACTGTATTCCGCATTAATAATAAAAAATGTTGTTAATAATTGAGCAATAATAATAACAACTGAGCCCCAAATCAGCATATTAGAATGATTTCCGGAAGATCTCGTGGCACTGAGGATCGTAATGATAACTGCTTAAAATGTTGTTTTACAATCACAGGAATAAATTACATAAAAAAAAAGAAAAAAGAAAAGAAATATATATATATATATATATACACTGTATAAATATAAAAAATTGAATTTTTTAAACATACTATTTCACAGTATTTTACTGTGAAATATTTTACCATATTTTATCAAATAAATGCAGTCTTGCAAAAATCTTAAACATAAAAAAAGTGTATTGAAGTGTATTACTCAGTGGTTTCTTGACTTTGGTAGTAGATGTTCTACACCATCTTTAACCCAAATCTACACATGCTTATTAAAATTAAACAAATAATGACAGATAATGTCTTATGTTTAGGCGTTTGGATCTGTGATCCATCGCATAAATCTTACAGAGAGGTCACATTTTCAAAGTCAAAAAGGCATTCCATGATGAAGTCTATAAACACATGGCATGTATGTGCTCTGAGCACACGCTGACTGTTTTCCAAAACAGGGACAAACAGATGTGTGTCAGAGCACGGCCGCCGGTTTCCGTCTGTTTGAAATCCTAAATGCAGACTGTCTGTCCCCCTAACCCAGCCCTAAAGCCCATGTCTTTGGACTTACATGCTTTGACTTTGCCCAACTATACCGCCTCCCTCTTTCATTTGTTCCCCATAGACCTGGCTTCCAGCTATTTCACTCCCTGTTAAAGGAACATTATGGGTTAAAAATACTGTAAGTGTACCACAGCATCTGTGGCATATGCTGTTGATGATTACACACAATATAATTTTAATTCTTAACAGAGAGAGAGAAATACAACTTGAGTTTGAAAAAAAAATAAAATAAATTGATAGTGCAAAAAAAAGTGCACAATGATTGGCTTCCATTGTAAGTGCGTATACATGTTTTTAGTTTTTACAGCTAAGGTGAGAATCACAATTATTTTTTATGTGTTAAATTGACAAAATCGACAGAAAGAGCCCTGAATATTCCTTTAAATCTCACTGTTTACTGCAGTGACTGTCTGTTAATGATTTTGTTTGGGCTAACAGAGATGCTCCGGGGGCATCATAAAGAAAGGATTTATCATGAGCCACTAAGAGGCAATTGATACATCCATCTTTCTATTTGATTTCTATTTACACAAAGTTTGAAATGCCTTGTGCTGTCTCCTTGTTGCTTTGGATATCATTTAGTGACGGTGGCTTTACCAATGAAATCAGTTTTATAGTATTGTCAATGAGAACACAGTTTCTGTTGTTAAGTCTTTAGAAGAGTTTTTTAAGCTTAGATTTCAGCTGCAGTTCAATTGCTTTTTAATTACCCTGAAATGATATCCAAACGCAGCCAACAATGGAAGTCCGGTCTCCCAAAGGAGGCTAATATTAAAAATAAAAAAAAAAGATTAAAACGTGTTTCATCTAAATCCCCTCCAACAAATCCCCCCCCCCCCCCCCCCCGGGCACTAAGAGCGCACCCTTTAATAAGGCCGCTGTGCAGGCTGTGTGTGCTAAAGGAGGATTATTTGATATTAATATGCACCGGACGATCGTCACCATGGATTCAGAATAGCAGAGTTTGTTTGCACATCGATATTAGACTCACCAGATTTAATCAAGAAGGTAAACAATGAATTGAAAAAAAGATAAAAGAGAGACAGAGCGACACAGAGTCATCTGGGTTGAGTGATGGGACAGTCCTCCTCCATTTGACCGACAGACGACAAGGCGCCGCAGGAGTTGCTTTATTGGATTGAATGTGCTTTCCACAGCAAACTTTACTTCTGAAAAAGTTACTAAAAATGGAGAAGAAAAGGATAGTACATTTTACAAACAATCACAAAGAAACAGCAAGTAAAACGTAGAATTAAACGGGACTGTCGTATTGTCTTGCGAAATGTATTCCAATAATCTTTGTTGTAATGACAACTTTAAAAAAATCTTTGTTTATAGTGTACATGCTGGCACAATATCTTCTTAACACTAGTCTAATGTTTTATTATGGCTTTATAAATATTATCAGTATTGTACCTATAACTATTTGTAGAATTATTCACTATAAAAAAAAGGTCTGTGACTCACATCGGTGTAAGACACACACTTTAATATAATATAAATCAGTTCTTTCTTTGTTGTAATTAACATCTTTACATTAATGTCACTCTCTCTTTTTACACTAGTATATGGGTGGGATGAAAGTTATTATACCTGATATGAAGTCTGACAGAACACCTTAAATATGTATAACATTAACAAAGTAATTCACAGCTTCAGGATGGAAGATAAACTTTAAGAATAAAGTGTTGCTAATGCTTTTAAACCTGTAGATGATGGCAGAAGAATAACTAATGGAAACTTACTAGGCGAGAGATGTAGATGGTGGACAGTTGGTTACAAGGTCAGGGTCTCTCTGTCTCTCTCAAGCCATTCTCATCTACATCAGCAGCCGTCTGCTCCTCTTACCCGAGCTATCGATCGTCTGCTCTCGGCCTCTCAGACCTCAAGCTATGGACAGAGATGGAAACAGAAATTAGAAAGTGAAAAAAGGAAGGAGAGACCTAAGATTATTAAGAAAAAAAATTTGGATGGAAGACAAACATGTGAAGAGATTTATAAAAGAGAACATAATATACGACAAAAAGAGACTCAAACAGATGAGAAAATTAGTTTGCTGAGAGGATGTTAACGACACAGAATATACAGTGTTCGCAAAAAGGGTTTGGACAATTTAGACACATTTAAAAATGTATGAATTTATTAGCACTCATTTTAAAGAAATTCTGCGCAGGCACACTTTTCAAGCATAATGTTTCTCTTTTTTAAAAGAAAAACAGAGCTGTTTAAAGGTATGAAATAAAAGACATATTGTTCGAAATTAAGTATTGCAACAATTTCTGGTTGTCAAACATATCTGGAGTTAATTTGGTTTGATGTAATATTATATAATGCAGGGTTGCCAAGGCTTTCAGCCAAGCCACGCAGACAGAAAATATTTACTTGAAGAATTTCACAAAACTTTCACATTTTCATGGTTCTCTGAAGTTGGTTAATGTTTAAATGACCTTTTTTATTTCAGTAAATGTCTTGTTTTGATGAATAATTTTGCCTTATGTGGTGATTTTAACAACGATGTGATATTTAATCTCATATGAAAACCCTAAAGCAAATACACACCCACACAAACATTTCAAATCCTCAGTCTTTTATTTTGAGTGAATACTGGTGAAATATTGTCAACTTCTGTCCTCAGAAATGCTTTAAATTATCTAAAGGTATAAATAAATTGATTAACTTGCAAAATCCACCAGCTCACAAACCCCCTGCAGTTCCCTTACATTCCCCCTTTCATAAGAAACCCTAGTCTAATGCAAAGAAATTCATATATTTCAAGAATGGCTTCGGTGTCTAAATGCTCCCGTCTAGTCACTGTAAATATACAGATGTGCCTGAGACTTCATCCAAGGATTTTGAAGCTCTCTGATAGTTTCGTCACATTTCTCTCCATTCCTTCTTCCTCTGCACTCTGTCCATCATAATTAAAGAACACATTACAGTCTCAGGCTGACAAACTCACTGCCATTCAGCCCGAAATGAAAACTAATGAGACGACTCCGCTGTGTTTGCTGATCCCACCGCATCCCTAAGGAGGACTGGTCCACCTCTCCAGATGATGGAAAGCTTCAGATCTCTCTCTCTCTGGCTCAGAAAGTGGACACTAAAAGAGGAGGGTGAATTCTGGGCAATGTCACTCAGGCAGCGCAGCACTCTTACACTGACACATTCAGTAAACAATGTGTCCGATCAATAAGGAAAGATTCTGGCAAGAGCTGCCTCAGCACAAAGCCCAAAACACAGCAGAATCATTCGATTTGAAGCAACTGACAGCTCTTTTCAGGATCGCTTCATAATATTCTCTCGCGCTCTTAGTTTCTTCATTGCATTTTCTTCCACCATTTGCTTTGTCACTAAAATTATAAACTGATTTGGTCCTATAGAGATTTTAGTAGCTAGCTATCGCTGCTGAAATTCAGACTTTATTTGGCTAAACTGAATCAATATAATTTACAATCCTCACACTGTTTGCCTTTTCTTGCCTATTTAACAAGAAATAAATACACTTAAAGCAGTTTAAATGATTTTAAAAATATACTATCATAATCAGATATATTCCATATTTAATAAACCAGGATATTCATTAATTTCTGTGTAAGCATCGAGAAAAGTTCTGTGTTTACGTATCTGCAGCCTCTACACCAGTACCCATTTCACATCAGCACCACAACCTCATGTGTCCCTCTCCAGCCACCATACCACAGCCCAAACATCCATATGGCCTTGACCTCAGGGAATCCCCTCTGCCAGGATCTTTACAGGGTGTCTGTGTGGACGAATGAAATTAGACAGCTACACCCGCAAACACCAGCCAACATTTCAACGGGACAGGTGGTGATATGTGCCTGGCTAATCAATCCAGTCATTTACTCAAGCAACACAAACATAGTAAAACCTAGAGAGCTGCCTCGCTGCTCACCGTCTACATGAGCAGCTGCCTTCTAAGGGAGAATCTCAAAAGCAGGGATTCCACACAAATAGCTCCACACATGTATGACTCAAGCAGCCGATTTCAATAGAATTCGACCAAAGTACCTTTTTCAGGGAAGTCAGTTCACTCAGCGGCAATATTTGCAACGCCTCCAAACAGCTATTTCAAGCATGCAAGACCAACCTATCTACTTGAATCAGGAAACACTTCAATCTCAAAACTGCTTGCCAAACTCACATTTAAATAACTTATTTTGAATCGGCAACTAATTCTGACATCAATTGACCCTTAATTGACTTCACTAACTGCCAATAGGATCTTTTAAGAATGAGGGACATCTTATGAGTCGACAGTGTCATTGAGACTTATTTAAGGGAAGAAACCTTTACATTTCAAAGATAGAAAAAAGCCTTTCAAACAGCATATGAGCAATATAAGTGAATTGTCTTGTTATCTTTGCTTAAGTCTCAGCCTCAGATGTCACGCTCATGGACCGCTGGCTAAACGTCTGATGCATATGGGACACAAAAGTGGAAACACTTCAGGAGTGTCAAAGTCGTCATCGGATTGGTTGAATTATACAGGATTTCCAAGAGAAACACAATTTCCACACACAAAAAAGAGACACAATTTCCTTGTGTGTCATGTTCTTTAACGATCCACCTGGAAACAAAAATGTTGTGGCACCAAACCCCCTCACGAAAGAAGAAAGCGCCTTGTTTTACAACTGTGACAACAAGCACTTATCAGGATCAACTAAACACTGGATTCTCAAAACTATGTCAAATATTTAAAGTTCAGGGCATAGAATTTGTCTATTATTGTTGCGACATTTCCACACCCCAAAACGTTACGCTGAATGAAACATACTGTGATTTTTGACACGTCAGTCAAACAGCTTCATTTGCCAAAGAAAGCTGTCATTGATTGCATCTTTTCTTTGACATTAGCATGTTGCTAGCTAATGACACAATGCTTAGTGGCAAAGTGATACACATACTTTACACATACTTGTTAATTCTAGAAAAATACACATAAATATATATATATATATATATATATATATATATATATATATATATATATATATATATATATATATATATACAATTTTTTGTGTTTTCACAATCTGTGTTTTTGGTCTAGTCAGCTGGGTCCATTGTTGTTTTGAGTCCTATTGATTTTCTCAATATGAAGAAAAAGAGTTCTTCAGATATTTTTTTTTTGTTGTGTCCCACAGAATTAAAAGGTCGTACATGTTTGGAATGACATGAACTACTGTGGGTGGCCTGTTAAAATTTCCTTTTTATATAAAATACAAAAAAGAAAGAAGGATTTTTCTGAATGTGTAAATGCAATATGCTGCACAGAGTGTGTGCATTTTACTTCCGCAAAAGAAGCAAAGTGAATTCATTTCTGACCCTTCCCCTTCCAGAAACCCTCTTCCCTGTTCAGTATATTTCTTACCAGTATTGCCAATGAGCGCAAGTCCACATTGTGTGGGAGGAACACACATACACACTCCAACTCCGCCACACACACTGGTGTTGATTATAATCGTGTATCGGGGTTTGCTCTAACACCTCTGCCTACGGAGCTCTCCCTCGAGTCTGCAAAAACCTTTCAAACAGAACTCTTAATTAGATGGAACAGAGGTCATCTAGAACCAGAACACAAGGACAAATACACTCCCACACAAACACTTCCTTCCTTCTTTCCTTCCTTCTTTTTCTCTAATAAATATCATACACATTAGCACTTATCAGAAGCTGAACTTTCGTTCTGATAATGAACTGAACAAAAAAAAAAAAAGTCGGCCTGTCACATTCATTGCTTTTTAAAACACATTCACATTTCACAGGGTGTTGTGAGTGAGATCCAGGCAGTCAAGCCGTACATATTCATGCCTCCACTGCCAGCTCAATTCATTCACCAGACAGATTACAGAAATCCTAAGCAATTTCCCCAACACTGTTGTGTGGTACTCAAACAAATCCACACATATTAAATCCATCCGTGTCTCAATCTTTTCCCGGGCCGCTCAGGTGAATGAGAACAGTTGTCATGAATTTGAAGCCAATCTGAATGTGTGTCAACGCTTGCGTGTTTTCATGCATCCTGGAGTCTTATGCGTGCTTATGTATTGGTGGATATCTGATACTTCCTGGTACTACCTTCACAGATGCTGCAGATTTTAAGTATCGGAGACAGAAAATGAGATCTAAATTAAAACCCTTATAGCTTGATTTGTCTTTAATACCTGAAGGAAACTATCCATTAGCTTTCCAATACATCCCAATGGCAGTTGCTTGGCTGGTGCAGGACCTATGCAGTATGGCACTTGGCATATTTGAGCCAATCACCTAAGATGTTACTTGCATAAATACTAGGGCTGTCAGTTTAACATTTTAACTTACTTAATTAATTATGAAAAAATAAAGCAAATAAAATATTTTAACGGAGTAAAGGCACTGGCCCCGCCCCCAGACTGGTATGTCATCTTACATTTCATACAGTTGACTGTTGACAAATATTCAATAAATTTTTTCAAAAATCACATTTTTATATCACATGATTAGCGAGATCACACAAACAGCGAGAGCAGTATATTACGAGTGCTGTTTTTGTCCTGAATATCTTGAGTGCAAATGTGACTTTAGCCTATACAGCAGTTCAGTAAATAAGAATCTGTTATTGCATTATATTTTAAACACAACATTGTCTGTTTTTGCTCCGTTGTGCCAACAAAAATATTACCTATAAAGCCCCAGCAGAACTGTTGTGCATGTGTGAGGAACATAGCGGTGTTTGGTTTCTGAATGAATTTATGTTGGATCAAATGAAATAGCTACTACTGTATTTGTAATGTCTACTTAATGCTTTCTTATTTAACAAAATTAGCTTTAAATAATCTTTTGGGGGTATTTTCACAGCCAAATGTAATTTGTGATTAATTCGATTCATTAATCGACACATCATGTAACTAATTTCATTAAACATTTTTAATTGACTGACAGCCATAATAAATACTACTAATTCTAATAGACTCAGATGACTTTTGGATATAGAGTAGAGCTTGCTAACTAGCTAAACCTTAACCAACTGTGTCAGACAGAGATTATTTTCTATTACTGATGCCCTTTTATTCGTTTTCTCTCTCTCTCTCTGTCTCTCGTGTAGGTGCGAGCCAGCGCGATCGCTCAAGATGCTGATCAGAACTATGACTACGCCTCAAACAGTGTGATTCTGCATCTCGACGCCGGCGATGAAGTCTACATCAAACTGGATGGCGGCAAAGCCCATGGGGGCAACAACAACAAATACAGCACATTCTCTGGCTTTATTCTTTACGCCGACTGAATATGTGAGCGCAGAGGAAAAGCAGTTGGAAAGAAAGAAATATAGCAAAGGGAAAGTGGAAGTGAAGGAAGGAACATTTAACATCCCAGCGCTTAATTTGACCAGGATCTCTCCATTGCTTCAGCACACATTTTGACAGAAAGAGACTCAGTGGAACGAGGGTTCAGTAGCTCCTCGTCGAATCACCTTATTGATTGATGAAAGACAAGGAAATAAAGTGATAAAAGTGACGTTTTTCTCTTTCGGTGTTGAAAGGGCATTAAGACTCCAAGAGACACTGGCAGAAATCTTTAAACTCATCCTCATGTGACTTTCCTCAGTAAAACTCTTTTTGCCCACAGATATCTAATGTTAAAAATATCACTGACAACCTGTGGGAAAAAGTATGTTACTTTCGAAGGATATATGAATCTGATGACAACTTATGTGTTCAAATAGTTCTAAGGCCTGTGTCCGGTTTCTCCTTACCTCTATATTGGACACAGCACCCCCTGTTGGCTGTTGTTGGTAACTGGTTTCCATCTGCATTCTTTCCGTATGTGTTGTACTCTGGTGGGACTGCAGTAGCTGATGAACGTTGTGAATGAATGCTATTCCTTACAAGCACTTGATACTCAATTTAGACAATTGGTACTCTGCTACTCCCGCTTCCCTCGACTCCTTTTCTTCCCTGTCAATTAGCACTCGACCCTAATACCGCTCCTCTCACTCACCTCCTGCCCCTCCAGAAACACCAGATGACTTATAATAGTCTAAACTCTTTTATTTTGAATGAAAGAGACGGCTTAAAGGATGCTTACGTTTGCTTTGGTGTTAGTTAACTTACTGCAGATTGAATGGAGAGCCTGCCATGAGCACATAAACAGAATATTTTTCTCAAGCTAAATGTAAAAAATACATAACAAGTTCAAATAAAAACATAACAATAGACTTTGGCAAACATTCTGTGCTTAAAAAGTATTGATTTTGAAGAGGGCTGGAGGAGGAGTTGAGGTGCTGCTGGGAGGCTTCACTTGTCACTCAATCATTCTTGCTAACAAGTGCAACAACATGCAGAGCGAATATTTACACGCTAATATTTTATTCCGGTGGGGCGAATGAATGTGAGAAGATTTTGTTTATTTGTAAGTGTGCACGTTCGTTTGTGAGTGTGTTTGAGCGTGTGAGCGTGTGTGTGTGTGTGCGTGTGTGTGTGTGTGTGTCTGTACCAACACCAGAGCATGAACTACAGTATATTTAGTCTTTGCCACATTACTGGTTTGAGAAATGTTCTATGCTTTAGCCGGTCAAAGATGTGATATAGAGCCAATGAGATTGCATCAGACACGTTTAGCTAAGCCTCTACAGAGAAGATATAAAAGAAACAATAAAGCTGTAAATTAAATAAATCTATGCTATGTTTGTCAGTCCTACTCTATCTTTTGGAAATGTTGAATAAATTTAAATAACAAATGGGATTTTTGGAGTCATTTGTTCTGTAATGATTTTTTTTGTTCACTGCCAGAAAACAGTTTTGGGGAAAGAGAAACCCATTTGCATAAATCTTCCAATTTATCTAATTCCTCACATAATAGGCTATTTAATATATGCTTTAGTCATTTCAAATTACATCAGAATAAATAGGAAGGCAAGAAAGCTTCACGTTTATGCCTCTGCTTCTTTTTCCTTCCACAGATTTCTTCCTTCCATCTCTCTATTTTTATCTCGTACCTGTCACCTGGCCTGACTCACAAAAGCACATGGGGAAAAAACACAGCTGTAGTCTTAACAAAGGTTTCATTAAGTGTGTTTCATTGCTTGATTCACGTTGTCACCTCTGTTGCATCTCAGGACACTTTCTTCCAGACGACACATTCAAACAGCCAGGGCTGGTGTTCAGAGCAGAGACAGGAGAAAGAGAGAAAGAGAGAAAGAGAGAAAGAGAGAAAGAGAGAAAGAGAGAAAGAGAGAGATGTTGGCAGATATTTGCAAAATACATCACATCAAGTGATATTCTGAGATGGATTTAAATGAAGGTGCAGTTCTGCTCATAAACTGACGGCAACGGCAAGATGGTAAATTATAAAAGGCATCATAAAAAATTGCAGGGTTTTTAATATTGCACAAGACAACTGATAGTAAAGATAAAATTTTATTCAAAAGTTTACATGCATGAGTTTTTGTTTTGTCCTGAGCAGTGAAGGTGCCTACCGTTCTTAAGAAAAATCTCCCAAATACTGCAAGTCTTATGGTATGTTTTGTATATTAGAATATGTTTATATAATGGCTATAAGACATTACAAAAGATTAAGAAAGGCATTCAGAGGGTATAAACAAAGTTTGATAAGGAAAAAAAGAGTAAAGTAAACTATGTTTTAATTGTGAAGTATATTAAAAAATATTTATGGAGCTTCTTCAGGGTAGTACTACATTTAAAAAAAAAATCATTGAAATAATATAATTTAATTTTAAAAATTAAAAAAAAATCTACACATCTAATTTTGTAAATGGGAATGTAAACTTGGCAGAAGCAGAGTAAATTAAGAAATCTTTTCATTCAGAATAGTTGATGACGTGAACTGAGATTCCAGCATTTTATTTTTCTTCTACACCTGACATTGTTGTCTTGTTTCTTTCGGTTTCCCCGCTCTGGTCCTCTTGTGTGCTGAGAGTCTTTTCTCATTCTAAACTCTCTTTACTGAACATCAGCTCAGACGCCTGACAATATCATGGGTCAGAAGACCCTTTTATTCTCCCTCATTTCTCCCTCTCTCTGAATGAAACGGCTCTATACACACACACACACACACACACACACACACACACACACACCATGTACTTGGGCATCTCTAGGGAACCGCTGAAAAACAAGATAAAACAACAGCAACAGACATCCTGTGCTCCTCTCTTCCTTTATGAGCTCTAACCTTCCAGTGATCGACACCTCCAGACTATTGTCCTGGGATCCATCCTGCTCCGAACTGCCATCAAAGAGCTTCTGAGTTTAGTCTGATCACAGAGCGGTTTAAAGACGGTCAGACGGAGAGCAATCCAGCTCCGAGGAATTCAGCACCTGTCTGACAGGAACTGAAGCATTCACTGATTTCCAGCTTCCACACACAGGAAATGATGCTGGATCAAAATAGTTTACTTTCAGTTGTACACAACAGTCTAATAATAGCCTGATAACAATTCCAACAATTTCTTTTAAAAACTTTTAGAAATACAATTTCTATAACAGTCTCAAAATGATGAAATGTAATGTTCCCCTTACATTTGCATGACCAAGATCTGGTTTGCATAACATCGCATAACAAACCAAGACCTTGTCATAACGTGGTAACACTTTATAATGACGTTCATGTATAACTCATTAACAAATATTATATAGCCTAATGCTTAACAGATAATCAGTTAATACATCTTCACATAACTAGAAATAAGAGATAATATGCTTGTAAATGTTTACTAATGTACTTATTAAACATTGTGTAATGATTAGCATATTATTTAAGGTAAATGGAAATGCTTACCAATGACATTAAAAGTTCAGTTTTCTGATCGTGAACTTTTTAAAACAACATCCATAAAATGTTTTTGACAAATGGTTAACAATGATTAAAAGCTTATTTAATAAATCATTAACAAACATTATACAATGCTTAATTTGAACATTAATGTTTAGAAATGTTGTTAAACTTTCGAATTGTATGATAATGAATTTTAAAAAAATCTACAAATTATTACAAGTTTATTAATGTACTTTTGAATGAGTTTATTTGTTAATGTACTTTTGAATTCTAAAAAATTTTCTTAAACTTCCATTCACATATTACCTAATGCTCTTTTTTAGTACATTTTTACAAATGTTATGGGAAAAATGACTTAATCAGTCATTTTAAGCACTTCACAAACTCTCCAGGTTAACATATTCTTCATTAAATCACAGTCTGTAAAGGTCATATATTTGTTCTATGTTGTGCATACTTTTACGAACTAAATACAAATATAAACAAACGAATCAATAAATAACAATGAAATTATGTTTTTATGTATATTATTTATTTTTGTATGAATGTTGCAGTTGACCAATCAGAATCAAGTATTTCACCGAGCTGGACTGTGGAGCACAGACCCAGCACAATGTGAAAAATCCAGCAGATCTTCAGTGAAGGAGCTCGGATTGGAAAGCCATGGATGTCCACTATGGTCCATGATAAAAATTAAAAAGAAAATACACTACAACAATAGTCTCAAACAACCCTGCAGCCTAGAGGGAACTTCGAATGTACTTAGACTGATTCTCAAGTGCAAATAATTAAATAATCTTTTCATAAGAACAGATGGAGGTTTATCTCTGGGAGATAATCTAAGGGCTGATGAGGGAGACAAAAGGAGAAATGATAATTGTGTGTGCACATGTGTGATAGGAAAGGTGTTGTTGTGTCTGTACGAGTGTGTATGTTTTGTTTAAAGGCCACCGCATCACTGAGGGAGACTCACAGAGCCATCTGCCCAATTAGGCAATGCACCCGCCCCAACTCACTTCTTCAATTATCACACTGATCTCAAACACACGCACATGCACGCACACACACGCACACACACACGCACGCACACACACACGCACGCACACACACCTGCATAGGGCCAACAGGAGAGGGAAGAGCATCCACAAATATATTTGTGTGTATTCCAGCACAGACACACACACACATTGTGACTTTCTGGTGAGTTTCTGACTCAAAGGTCAAAGTCACACAAGTTGAAGGCTCCTAGTGTCGAGAAGTCACTGGTTTCCATGATGATGGCGGACGTTTGGTCATCAATTTCTTGCCAGCTGAAAAGGCCACAGTGTCCTGCCATGCTTGTTAGTTAAATACCTACTGAATCCTTCTTAATAAATGTATGTGTGTGTGTGTGTGTGTGTGTGTGTGTGTGTGTTTGTGTGTGAGCTTAAAATAAATTAAGCGTAAGAGACAAAGATTCATCTCCTGATATTAAACACTTTTTAAACACATTTTCAAGAAATTTGCACCTTTAAAGTTCAGTGTATTAAAATGCTAAAGTAATTTTCGAACGGCTGGCAAAGGTAAATATTAATGCAATCTTTGTGTTATATTAAGAAACTGTATTTATAGAGCTTAGATATTAACTGACATTTCACGAGAGAGAATCTTATGACAATAAACAGCCGATTGGCCAAGACTCTGCATTACATCATTCTCAAATATTCCTATTCCAACCATTTCCCAAAAGAAATATCCCATGCTAAAATATTATTTGACTAATGAAAAACTTTTCTATTTAATATACTGTATTTTAAAAGGTAATTTATTCCTGTGATGGCAATGCTGAATTGTTAAAAGCCTTTACTCCAGCCTTCAGTGTCACATAATTCTTCAGAAATCATTCATATACAAGAATCAACATTAAAGACATCACAGGAACATATTTTTCATGAGCCTGGATTGCTGTCATTTGTGTAAAACAACTCCATCCATTTCTTAATAACCTGCTGTTAATTTCATTCATTGGCTCTTTTGTGTTTCATTAGCGTATCTGTAATCAGGCAAAAAAGAACAGCAACCCCACACAAAGGCATAATATTCAGTTTGACCCTACTTTGATTTGATTTGACATTATTAGAGTGCAAGCAATTATGCACATTTGCCTATTTGCAGCATTTCTGGCTGGCTGCAAAGGAACAAGCCTGATGTCTTTACCCCGCTGCTCAGCCGCGTACGCTCTTAATGGAGGTCAACATCAAATACGGCCTCTCAGCATCCGTGCCTAATGAAAACAAGTGTGTGCGCGAGTGTTTGAAGTGCGTGAAAGCCCTATCACACGCCATAATCCAAACACATCCTGAATTCTGCATGCACTGTCAACAGACTTAAGCAGAGTGCACACAATCCAATGAAGGAGAAAAGGGCAGACTCTGACTTTGATAAAGGCCAGTCTTATCTCGCTCTCTGCTTCTCTTTCTCTTGACTTCTCATTCACGTTTGTACATGTTGCCCTTAATCTTGCTGTTACACAATGGCATCCAAAGACCCATGTGATTATGCATGATGGCAGTTTAATGCCAAGGAGATCAAGCATTTTAATGCAAAAATATGTATGAACTTCTTCTAAGGGGTTGTCTTAAAAGTTATGTCACAATCATGAAGATTCAGAATGAGCTATTTTGTCTTGGTTTTCAAAAAAAGAAAAAAGAAAAAAAAATGGTTTAGCTGGTTAGCGAGCCCCTGCTAGTAGATGCTGTAACTACAGTCAGTGGTTCAAAAAAATCATCATTTTCCAGATTTTCTGAATTAGCAGTATATTCTGACTAAGTACTAAGCTTTGTTTGTTTTTTGTTTAGTTTTTTTTTTGCAAGCAACATACTCTAATATCAAAGACATGTGATGTATGTTCACAATTGTGCATTTATATCATCAAAAATACAGTAAAACCAGAAATATTATTACAATTGAAAAATATACAGCTTATCTCAACTGCTTGATTGCTTTGTATTGTTACCAGATCTAAGCTATATTATCTGCTAAATGCGACGAATTTGACTATTATATTATACAGTAAATGTTTTACCAGGGCTATTTTTTTTTTCCAAGGATACTTTACCTTTAAAACCATAATATAATATAATATAATATAATATAATATAATATAATATAATATAATATAATATAATATAATATAATATAATATAATATAATATAATATAATATAATATGACATGATATGATATATGATATCATATAATATAATATAATATATAAAAATGACATTTTGAGTGAATGCTATGCATGTCAGTGGATGTGGAGTTATGTGTTGACCTCCTCTAAGAACATGTTCCTGTCCATCCCCCCTGTGTTGGCTTTAGCCCCAGGATAAGGCTAAATCACATCAGTGTTTGCCAGCAGAAATGCTGAGTTGGGCGTTTGACTGACCCACTGCCTGACTCCCACAAACGCACACACAAACTCACAACACATCTTCAATGATGGTTCACAAATACACACACTCACAGCTGGTGTCAGATTTAACACAATGACCTTTGTGGCGTGGTTTGTCGCAGAATACTAACACAGTGTGCTCTGGAATCAATGCATGACTTGTCAGTCTGACACTAAATATTGCTCTAGTACTTTCTTTTTACCTTTCTTTGTACTGGTGCACAAAGGCCAAGGACGTGTCTTAGAAAGGTCAGCGCTTCAGTGCCAGTCTGGAGACCATAACTTATTCTGCTGTAGCTGCAGACATCTGCTATAGCATATTGATAATACCGGACTACTAGCTCAGCCTAGTCTCCAAACAGCACAGTTGTTACAGATTCAGCTTTTTAAAAATATTTATCTGCACTGAAACCACAATAATAACAGTACTGCAGACTAGTAACTTTCAGCACCATGGACAGCGACAAAACTGAATTGCTCACTATGTGTCTAACATTGAATCCATCCATCAGGCAAGTCCAGAAGATAAAGACATCATGTGCAGTTAGAGTCAGAGAAACAGCAGCAGTTCTGTGACTGTGTAAGTGTGTGTGTGTGTGTGTGTGTTTGTGCTCATTAAAAGTGGAGAGGGGCTCCTCATGCATCAGTGTCCAGACCAGAAGTGAGTGAGTCAGTCAGAGCAGCACAGCTATTCTAACGCATGCACTTCTTGTGTAAATAACAGTGCACACACTGCACATCCACACACACACACACACACACACGAAAACAAACACACATACTTACACTAACACCACCCTCATTCATGGATATTATGAGTACTGTGGATTTAAAATACAATGTACTGTATTTCTCACGCTTTGAGACAGTGGGTCTTAATGGCTAACCGTTCATCCGTACACGTTTGTGCATGAAATCTGTGTGAACAAAATAATGATTCACTAACAATTTTCTGGAATGACTAAAACAACACGTATGCAAACATCACATACTCCTGGTGGCCGTATAAAAAATTTAAGATGACATTATTTACATAGATATTTCTTGTTTACATTAAATTTCATAAAGGAAAAAGAAAATATTATCTCAAGTTGTGAGGTTCCTCTGCAAAAAGACACAGATATGTGTACATTCAGCTGGCTAATACACTGAAAAAATTTTTTTATTATGGCCCCAATTAAATTAAATGTAATTCAGTTTTGCTAGTTTAATCCATTTAAATTTAGTTTTTGTATTTAATTAATAAATATTAATTGGTTTTATACGAATTACATGTGTTTTAAATCCAAGCCATGTAAATTAATTAAATTCAGTTTGAAAATATTAAGTTGATTCTGTGCGCATGCGCGCAAATGCACATTTCCACGGGCGTCAAAAGGAGTTTCCAGTCAGTTTCACAGAGAGAACTGAGGACCTTTTATTCCAGTCCCTGAAATTTCATCATTCAATCTGCACAGTAACACAGTTCATGTAATAAAACACAATTTATTACAGTGAATAGTTATTTTCACTCTATAAAGAATATAATATGCTGTAGTTCAGAACGAGTCATACTCCACACACACGCACAGACAAATAATGCAAATATTACTTTTTTATGTGTCAAACTGTATTTTAAAAATATTTTTGGATTACAATGTAGATTTATAAAATTAAAATACGGCGTTTATTTATTTATTTAAAAAAATGTCTTAAGTGCTTTCGGTGATGAAAAAACACCTTGTGTGGAAAGTCCTTATATGTAGATGGTTAGGGCGTATATTATGCAAATGATATCTGGCATGCAGCTGCTCATTTAGTATACTCCAAATTCATTAGCATTAGAACAACATTAAGATGAACATTAATGTGTGTACACATGAGTTAAGAATTAAGTGGAAATTTTTCATTAGAATTGTGCATACAAATACAAACAATTGATATAAGTCAATGGGACCCAGTGCTCTTTCATGTTCAAGAAGAAGGTGAGAAGAAGAAAAGGGTCGAGAGCCCCAGAATTAAACCTACTGCTCATACAAACCTTTTCACACTTCAGATCTACATAAGCAAATTTCTGTGCATGTTTATTAATCAAACATTTTTTCACTGAATTGACCTACACATACACTCTCTCTCTCTCTCTCTCTCTCTCTCTCTCTCTCTCTCTCTCTCTCTCTCTCTCACACACACACACACACACAGAGGCTAAGATGCATGTCTGGTCTATACCAGATTCTGAATTTCTGATCCTACTGAGATCTGAGACCCAAAGCAAGCCATCTGATAATTATGCACATTTTAATCAGTCATATCCCCTTTTGCCAGTAAAGCTCTGTGTATATGTGACTCTGTATGTGTGCGTGTTTAAAAGATGGAGAAGGGATTGGAAAATGGAACAGAACCATGAAGACACTTGGGATACAGAAAAAAAGTAAGTTCATTTATGTGCATGTGTGTGTGTGTGTGTGTGTGTAACAAAGTCAAGGGTAAAAAACTATTAAACTAAAGTGGACCTCAGGCCCCTGTAAGACTTAATGTTTTTTCCCCTGCTTTCTCTCTCTCCATCGCTCTGGGTCTCATTCCTCTCCTCTAATCCCACATGCTCAGACGTAGCAGGTAAATTGACTTTTCAGTGACAGACACAGGGGCTTTTCTTCGGAGCTTGACGGCAGTAGCCGCGTTCCTCACCTGTGACAGAGCATGTCTACAGCTCACATCACTGCTCCATTCTCAGAGCTGCTGCCATTAGCTCCAGATCACTGCTGCCATTAAAGCAACCTCTGGCTAAAACAGCACTCCGACCGTCATCAGCACATACACACACAAACCACCAGATCCACAAATAAAAGCAACAACAACCACACACTCAGGACACGGATCTGTCCACTATTCTCTTACAATGTTTCTTTGAAATGGCAAAAAAAAAAAAAAAAAAAACGAAAAAAAAAATCCCCCACTCATTTGTATGTAGATTGAACCATTAAATTTACAACAAAAACTTCTGGTTTCAATTTATATTAAAATATGTATTGTTATGATTTCTAATAAATAAAGGTGTTCTCACTGTAAAAACGTCTTACAGTATACAGGTCCTTCTCAAAAAATGTGCATATTGTGATAAAGTTCATTATTTTCCATAATGTAATGATAAAAATTTTACTTTCATATATTTTAGATTCATTGCACACCAACTGAAATATTTCAGGTCTTTTATTGTTTTAATACTGATGATTTTGGCATACAGCTCATGAAAACCCAAAATTCCTATCTCAAAAAATTAGCATATTTCATCCGACCAATAAAAGAAAAGTGTTTTTAATACAAAAAAAGTCAACCTTCAAATAATTATGTTCAGTTAAGCACTCAATACTTGGTTGGGAATCCTTTTGCAGAAATGACTGCTTCAATGCGGCGTGGCATGGAGGCAATCAGCCTGTGGCACTGCTGAGGTGTTATGGAGGCCCAGGATGCTTCGATAGTGGCCTTAAGCTCATCAAGAGTGTTGGGTCTTGCGTCTCTCAACTTTCTCTTCATAATATCCCACAGATTCTCTAAGGGGTTCAGGTCAGTAAACCATTTACCAGTGGTTTTGGCACTGTGAGCAGGTGCCAGGTCGTGCTGAAAAACCAAATCTTCATCTCCATAAAACTTTTCAGCAGATGAAAGCATGAATTGCTCCAAAATCTCCTGATAGCTAGCTGCATTGACCCTGCTCTTGATAAAACACAGTGGACCAACACCAGCAGCTGACATGACACCCCAGACCATCACTGACTGTGGGTACTTGACACTGGACTTCAGGCATTTTGGCATTTCCTTTTCCCCAGTCTTCCTCCAGACTCTGGCACCTTGATTTCCGAATGACGTGCAACATTTGCTTTCATCCGAAAAAAGTACTTTGGACCACTGAGCAACAGTTCAGTGCTGCTTCTCTGTAGCCCATTTCCTGCACACGCCTGTGCACGGTGGCTCTGGATGTTTCTACTTCAGACACAGTCCACTGCTTCGCAGGTCCCCCATGGTCTGGAATCGGTCCTTCTCCACAATCTCTCTCAGGGTCCGGTCACCTCTTCTCGTTGTGCAGCGTTTTTGCCACACTTTTTCCTTCCCACAGACTTCCCACTGAGGTGCCTTGATACAGCACTCTGGGAACAGCCTATTTGTTCAGAAATTTCTTTCTGTGTCTTACCCTCTCGCTTGAGATTAAATTTTTGGAGAAGGATCTGTACAGTATTTTACAAAAAAACACAAGTTTGCAAGTCGCTTTGGAAAAAAGCGTCTGTTAAATGACTAAATGTAAATATAAATCAAAACCAACAAGCAAGGGTTTTCAAGTTTTGAATTCGGACAACAATAAACTTAATCAACAATAGATTTTTGTTACAATGCATACGCTGCAAATTCATTTTAAAACATTTTGTAAATATATAGAAGACCTGTTTTAACAAATATATCTACTATTTACATTTTTTTTTAATGATTTATCCCAGTGAATTAAAGGCTTTTTATTTTCACTACATAAGCATATCTGAGTATTTAAACTTCTTAATTTCATAATTTACATATATTTGTAGCCTACATTACCTTTTGACTTTACTATGTAATGCATGAGTAGCAAAACTGAAGCATTTATCCAAACTCAGCTTCCCTAGATTTGGACCAAGTTAACTTAAAACTACAAGTCTGTTAAATGCTTTAAAAACAACAACAAAACATTTTAGGTCAAAGTATAATTTTCAAACCACCTGCCGAATCACCACAGATCCTTTATTTAAGACTTTTTTGTTGACACATCAAAGCATTAAAGCAAGATGAAAGAATGAATTTCTTTGTGGAACGTAAAAAGGTTCTTCTATGGCAACAGGCTACAGAACTTGAATCTTTATTTTTAAAAGTGTAGCAGTATCAGAAGAAAGTAGATTATACATTAACACAAATATTCTTATACATTAAGGGTGCTTTCACATCTCTAGTTCGGTTCATTTGGTCCGAACCAAGGGCAAACAATTATACATTGTAGCATTTTTCAGCTTTTTTGGTTCCTTTTCTCACCACACTGATCTTTGGTCCGAACCAGTTGAAACGAACCAAAATGCAGTCACATGACAAAATCCACAGCACTCACTGGCCATGACATATTTCCTAAACTGCTTTTGGATTGGTCAGAATTTACATGTGGGAATATTCCAACATAAGAAAGAAGACAAACAACACGGAGACAACACAACTATGGAGAGACGACTGCGCATGTTGGTTTTGTCCCTGACCATAATCTAGTACATTGTTTGTATACACCACAATAGGCAAACAATACATTTCTATAATGAAGCGTGCATGCGGCTTGAAAACGTTCTAATGCACTGCAAATGGCGGGCGGGCATCGCTTGTAACTTCAAGCGGAGGCGTGCATTAATTCTTCTTAACTCAGACATGCTCATGGTCATCAGATTAATTTCTATATGGCTCCGCACCTCCTCACTACTCCAAGTTTGTCCACGAGCTGCCATGCTAAAGTGCAAACTGTCAACAAGTACTTTTTGCAGTTGGGTCTGTTCGGGGTCGGATCACGTTCTCACCACAAACAAACCGCTCCAGAGTTCGTTTGAAAGCGTACCGAGCAGGCCTTGGTACAATTGTTTGGTCCGCTTTTGGTGCGCACCAAAGTACGACTGCTGCTTTCACACCTGCCCAAATGAACCGCACCAAAGGGGGAAACAAACTCTGGTACGATTCAACCGAACTAAATGAGGCAGGTGTGAAAGCACCCTAATATGACTTTACATGAACATTCTAATTTTGTTGCATTGTGCTACATCACGTTGTTTGGTTTAAGTGAGTGCGAATATGGTTTAAGTTTCAGAAACCTATTGTGTATAAGGCCAAAGAGCTCAAAGGACCACTGCGAAAGAAACTTGAGACACATGCCACTCTATTCCACTTCCTGTTTGAGGGAAACCTAAGCCCCGTCTATCCTGCTGAGCTCGAGTTGTATTTCAGACATGCATGAAAATCTGCATGCACGCACACACATGTGTGTGCACATACCACGTAAGCATTTTTTTTCCCTCGGATGAGCTGAAATCAGCCAAATGTGTTTCACAGTTTATTCCATTACTTCACTGCACAGCTCTTCAAGTCCCTGAAATAGAGAAAACACCCGAGACATCAATGTGTGTGTGTGTGTGTGTGTGTGTGGTCATATCAGGCATCCGTTTTCCCCTCTAATTGCACAGGATTAGAAGAAGTTTGCCCAATTTAAGCAACAAGGAATGGCTGTTTAATCATTTGCCTAATTGCTGCCAACTTGCTTCCTGAATCTCTCCATGGGCTGCATGCACTCTATGTGTGTGATTGAGATAGGTGGTGAAAAGATATATGTTCATCCTCGTTTGTGTTCTTCCAGGAGTACGCGTGCATTAATTTGTGCCTATGTATAGGTGTTTGCTAAGCCTGGTTCCCCTGATCATGCAGCTTTCTTCTCCTTCTCGTCCAGCAGCTGTAATCTAAGACTCATACAGTAATTTAGACAGTAGACAAATCTGTTGTGCTTTCTTAGCATAAACATTGTCAATAGAGCCATGTGGTGCTTGGCTGTAACGAATGAACCTGCATATGAAGTCATCAGTGCAGCCGTGTACCATAGCTAGCAAAACCCTCCTAGGGACCAATTGGAATAAGTTGCTATTTGCTGCACTTTGCCTTGTGTGTTAATTGTATTGGTGCTTGTGAGAAACGACTCTCAAACACAAAGCATTCACTATTCCATATATTTTCTAAGATATGTAGAACTTAGATTTACCCTTCTTATTTCTGGTTTTACAATGATATGAACGTGTAGTTGGGCACTTAAATGTGTGTCATGTTCCAACGCTTCCCTTGAATTATGAACACTTTTTGCATGGATCTAAACCTGGGAATTGGGTAGGTGGGACAAATTACATAACTGTGTGGTTTTCAGGACAAAAATCTGCATTTAACAAAATACCGACTTAAATGTCAGCCTGTTCTCATAATGCTCATAATATATTATAGAAAATCATATATATATATATATATATATATATATATATATATATATATATATATATATATATATATATATACAGTATATAGTATAAATATAGTATAAATATCTACAAATTCTTGAATTGGGATGCATTTACTTGAGCAAATGACTTAAGATATTTTGTCTTGCTTTCTGAAAATATTATCTAAATTTAGTTTGTTTTCACGTAAAACAAGTACCAATGGGGTAAGAAAAATAATCTTAATTCAAAGACTAAACAAGAATATTTTTCTTACCCCATCGGTAGATATTTTTACTTGTTTTACATGACAACAAGCAAAATTTAGATCATATTTTCAGAAAGCAAGATAAAATATCTTAAGTCATTTACTCAAGTAAACACATCCTGATTCAATAATTTGTAGGTATTTATAATATAAAACAAGACAAAAATATTAAGGAAGAAAATAATTTTTTTGCAGTGTATATTTTGTTTTATATTTAAGACAAAGTGGGATTTATTAATTCAAGCAAAACATTTACAAAAAACAAAACAAAAAAACATTCTCATCAGATAAATTGCCAGATTGACAAAGTCTTTGACAGTTTTGTAAGCAATATGCATCAGACAGTCAGTGTGCCATTGGTTGTGGAGACAACGCTTGCAGTTATTGAGGGGAACTGACTTTCCTTCTATAGATCCAGTGAAAACCTGTTGGTTAAAAGTAATTAAATAGCCCAAGAAAGTCAAGTAAGTTGTGAGAAAAGTTATCACATGTCTGTTGATTTGATATTTGAAAGTGACATGACATACAGCCAAGTACCATGCTCTGCATTTCACCCACCCAAAGTGCAAACACACACACACACGCACACACACGCACACACACACACACCGTGAACACACACCCAGAGCAGTGGGAATCATTTACGCTGCAGCACTCGGGGAGCAGTTGGGGGTTCAGTGCCTTGCTCAAGGGCACATCAGTCATGGTATTGAGGGTGGAAGAGTGCTGTTCATTCACTCCCAAAACCTACAATCCCTGCCGACCCAAGACTCAAACTCCCAACCTTTGGATTACAAGTCCAAATCTCTAACCATTAGGCCACGACTTCCCTAATTAATGTATAAAAACAAAACAACTTCAGTGTCTAAATACTTTTTAGGGGCCTTCTTTATAGGATTTTTTTTATATCCTATACAGTATACAATTGTTTTGGTCAGCAAATCCATTTTCTCCGTCCTGTCCTTCTGTTTCCTACCCCTCTCAGTTCTCAAACGAAGCTCCATCCATCTTTTTTCTTCCATTTGTTTGTCAGCATGTCTCCATTGACATGCTTTCATGCTACAGCTTTCATGAGATTTTATCACACAGCACCAGCAAAAAAGTTCCCGTTGCTCAAATCTCTCTGACTCACACACATCCGCTCAGACTGATGTGAACATTCAGAGCTGTCTGTGTCTCTCTCATGCTGTATGTGATTCAGGATGATAAGTAGAAAACCAGAGTCGTCGCCGAATTAACATAAAGGTCACGTAAAGAATCATTCCTCATCTTCCTGCCCATCCTTTCTTCCTTCACTCAGCCTATCTTTTGAAACGTAAATCAAATCTCTCCTATTTCCAAGACTCCAGCATTCACGCTCAGTGACACTATTAGGATGGACATATATTTGGAAATGGCAGACAACATGAAGCTCCAATCCATGATCAGCTGCTAGAAACAAAAACACAGACAAACACAAGGTTAGTGAGTCCCAAACGCGGATCCCGGAAAACTTGCATTTATAATACTTAAAAATAAATATTAGGCCAACCATTGTGTTACACTTCAAAAAAGAAAAAGAAAAAAAAAATATTTTCCTACCCCACTGGGAGATTTTTTTATTATTATTATTGTTTTAGGTTTAAAGTCACATAAATTTAATATACTGTATTAAAAAAAAAAAAGACTTATGTTTGCCATTTTGCTCGTATTTTCATTTAAGAATGTTAAGACATTTGTATTGGATAACTAAAAATAGTAAATAAGAAAATCATTTTATTTGCAATTCAGTGTCCATTTTAATAATATTAACAAGTGCACATAACCATTTCCTTTGACATAATAAAGCATTTTTCCCCTTGTAACAATCTTGTAATCTTTCTTGTAATCACTGTACTAAAGAAAAGTATTAATGTATTACGCAGAAAATATTTTCTTTTTTTTTTATAAAGTATATTTTTCTACCCACTATTGAGTGGTTAGATGTAATGTTACATTACAAACCTTAAAAAAATAAAGTTTGCTTTTATTTCTTACTGTTAACACTAAGGCTGTAAAGAGAAACACAAAAATAAAATCTGTGAATTAATGTCATGTTTTGAAATAAAATGATTTAGAAAATCAATTAAATTAAATATTAGTGATAAAATTGTTTTAAAACAATCTAAAATAAGCATCCCCTTGTTTGAAAACTGGTAAGAGAAATGTGGTTTCTAAATCGGTTTGTGAAGCTCTCCATGTACATTGATTAATAAGTCATTTGTTTGTTTCCTTTCTGAATATCTCTTTATCCTATCATAGTCTCTCTCTCTCTCTCTCCGGGTCTCACACGCTCACACTCCCTGTTCTCCCCTGTCACCAGCAGTTCAATTAACTGCTCAGGCATTAGCTCACAGACACTTTGGCTGGCTGTTAATTTAAATCAGCCGTCACATTATACTTGCCTCATATTCATCACCTTCTCATAACCTTGTCATTCCTCTGACAAACTTCCTTCCCCTACATCTCTGCCTCTCTATAGTCACCATCACGGCCACTGAGGCTCCCAGCCAGTAGTTCACACTGTGGCAACATTAAAGAGCTCACGAGGAATGTTTGGGAGCGAAAAACATCTTTCATGATTCTGTGATGTAGGGAGACATTTATCCAGGCACGGATGTGTCAGACGAATATTCTCGACAGCAGCGGCCCGTCAGTGGAGGCAGAGGGGCATGAGCTTCCTCAAACAAGCATTCGAAATGACCGTAACTGCTGTTGAGTTAATTTAAATACTTGCTTGCTAATGTGTTCTTGCATGCCTTGTAAGCAGTGTAGACTGAACGCTATGGTGGTCCAGTAGTGCACAATACAATGAAATGCACAGGACTCATTTCGTTGTGCTGTGCTAATTTTGTTGTTGTGTATTCTGTTCATAAATCTTTATGCATTTATCTGAATGGTAACACTTTAGGCATCATTTTTACCCATTAACTAGTTGCTTATTAGTATGCCTATTTTTAACATATTGGCTGTTTATCAGTGCTTATAAAGCGCATATTCTGCATGACCTCAACTTAACAGCTACCTTACTATTAATAAGCAGCAAATTATGAATTTATCGAGGCAGAAGTCATAGTTAATTGGCTGTTAATTGCAAGAATTAAACCTTGAAATGGAGTCTGACCAAAATGTGTATATGCATGTATATAGGCACATGTATATTATGTGCATGCACGCTTTCAGGGAAATGGACAGAAGGTTGTGCAGAGGTCAACATACAAAGCAGAAGGGGCATTGATGAGTGATGAGAGGGGCACGGGCATGTTTGTTTTGCTCTGCCGGGCACAGAAGGATCTCTCTCACACACCCAGGGACATATTCACTCAAGTCTCAGTGGAACTTCGCCAGCCTGGATGTACCCGTCCCATCCATCAGCTGCTCAAGCCTAAAACCCCAGAGGATTAGCAGAAGTGCTACAGTATGTGTGAATGTGCATTTGTGTGCGTACTTGTGTTTATTAGAGAGAGAGCGTAAAAGACAAAAGAAGGATGTGTTAGGAGGAGGATCCAAGTGTAAGCAATAAAGAGACTCGGATACAAATAAAAGATTTATCTGAGAAGCTAAGCAACCTTTTAACTGCAACTCCGAATACTATGCTAGCTCTTTCTTCTCCCCAGGCCATTTTCCTCGAAACCAACTACACTCTTTTCTCCCTGCACCCGCTTCAAAGTGGCTGATTCATAAAATCTGCTAACTTCCACAAAGTGCCCCTCGACAAATTATTTCCCAGAGTCCCGCATGAGTCAATCCCCTACAACTCAGCCTGTTCGACCTCTGAACACCCTTCAGATTCCCGTACATGTCACCCAGAAGGCCTTACAAATACTACTTGACCTTTTCACTAACATGTAACACTGCTGACAGCACCTATACAGTACCTGTTCTTGCCCTCTCTGCTCCTTCACCGGTCCTCATCATCCTTAACCTCGGTGGCCCTTGCAGTGTTCTTCAGCCCCTAACCCTCCTCCTTCTCTAATGTTGTTGGCTTCACAGTTTGGATTCAATCCCAGCAGTGACAAGGTGACTGCCTCCTTATGTTTGCACTAATTAAAAGAGAAGCATTCATTTGTCCCTGATTATATTAGGCTGGTCTAGTCGGAGAGCCCAGCTGTATGAGAGAGGGGAGAACTGTACGCCTGTCCTTCCAGAAGTCCTATAAACAGTCTCTCTCTCCCACACCGTTCTTGTCACACTGATGCTCCCGCGATGGATTTATTATAGCAATTGCATAGATGGGCCTGCATGAAATCACATACAGATGGAGTAAGATGCTTGCAAAGATCATTTGCATAAAAACCAGAAAAGAAATCATAAAACAAGCTTCATCTGGGTGGAGAATACAGGTATCACTGATTCTTCCATGATATTATTTTCCCTGGGAATCGAACCCAAGACCTTGGCATTATTAGCGCCAAGCTCTGCAGTTTGAGCTACAGGAGCTATTTTTTAAATTATTTTAATGAGAATATCATTGAGATTTTAATGTATAAATGTAAACACTTTTAAAAAAAAAATTATTTACTGACTCGTTTATTTATTTATAGTTACACGAAGTTAACAGCTTTCTAACCCGACAAGGGTTTTATCTTCATTCCACAATAGTCCAGGATATGTCAGTGTCTGTCAGGCTAAAAATTTAATTTGTAACAAGATAAAATGTAAACGTTTTGGTTTTAAGATAATCTTGTCATGTCGAGGATGGCAATACCTAACTGTTTATCTGTCATTTATAAACATAAGACTTAAAATTATAACATGATATAATTAAATTATTTACTGTTCCACTTTGAACAATCTGTGATGCATGCTTTAATATTGTCAGAGGGAAAATAAATGGCTGAAGACACACGTACATAACATAACACGGTAGACTCCACAAAGACAGCCAGCACAGACTGGGACTTTAATACAATGAAAGCACAGGAGAAACTAATTCATGGAGCACATGAGGAGGGAAAACACAACTAAATAGGACCATATTCCTAACAAATATGTCTGTAAAAAAAAAAAAAAAAAAAGACCTTCACTACTATCAGATATGGTACTGTCAATGCATCTCGTCTGACCAGAAGCAGGGATGAAAAATCAATGATTAGAAAGGGTGAACAAAACAAGAAAACTGGGCAGAACTTATTTTTATCCATCAAAAATGGAAAAGATTGAGAAAAGTGGTGTTAAATATGTATTCAGATGGTTGGGAGTATAAAAGTTTAAAACTACATTATTATATTCAGGACATTCATGTTGACTTTAAAACTGTAAACAGTAATCCTAACATATTCCCATACATCTGCAGCCATGCTGCATGACACTGCATTTAACAGATCATTGCTGGAATACATTTACTAAGATAAAAAAATGGAAGGTTTCATCGTTCTTTATGGTCAATAGACTTTCTAAGTGCATGCAATTTCCATTCTAATGTATCTGAGCAGCAGGTCAATGTGTGAAAGTGCTTGTTTAAATTTAAAACAGCAACCAGGAACAGAGTCACACATGATAAATTAATGAACACAATAATCTAACACATCTTCATTATCACCTCTCATCTCTGTGGTCCTCTCAGCCTACTTAGAAAGTACTGTGGTGGCTAGAACACAGAGCAAACACTTTCATTCATTTAAAGTAAGGTATTTCTAACTAACACACTCACACATTACCTTTACGTGGTAGGGAGGGCTGATTTGATGTTTTAACATACTTTACATTTACATTTTATATTGGAAAAAGGAGGAAGTCTATGATGGTTATTTATCTCAGTCAAGATAAACATACAAATAAAACAAGAAAGAAAACCACTCTGTTAGATGTCTCGAGCAACAGAAGGGAAAATTCACCTTTTAATTCTACTGATGATGCCTCACAGTTCTGGCTCCCATGGTAACCATGTTGTCATTCTCAATTACAAGCCAGTGATCAAGATAACACTCCGTGACTTAAGTGTTTAATAACGCAACTTCTACAGAAGTTGATTTCATAGCAATGCAAATCACCAACAGAATTGTAACAGTTTAGTTCACCCCAAAATTAAAATTGTGTCATCATGTACGCACCCTCAAACATGCATGGATTTCTTTAAGCTGTTTAGCATGAAAGAAGTCATTTGGAAGAATGTTGGTTACCAAACAGTTGACGGTAGCCATTGAATTTTATAGCGTGAAAAAAAAGAAAAATATGAAGGAAACTCAAAATGAAGACACAAATTTAAACTATTCATTTATATATATATATATATATTTTTACTAGCATTTGGTTGTGGATGACTGTAAATCTTTTCACTAGAACCAGCAAGACTTGAGGACAGGACTCTGTGGAAGGAAGTTGTCAAGAAAGCTGTAAATATAATGGAATTATCTGAGCTCTGGCCTTTAGTATTCGTGGAGGTTTATTTGTGCTCTCCCAAGGTGTATTTGTCAAATTTCCATTCCATTTTTATAGTAGGTAGAACTATTCCCCAGTTGTTTAATTTGATTGATATTAAACTCTTAAATCTATTGTGGTCTTAATAGGACATTAGATTGGAACATTACTTTAAATCATGATTTGACGACGTATTTAATTTGTGAACTTATTTTTTCTCTCTTGCATGTGGTCACATTTTTTTTAACTAAGTGGTTTTTGAATGCAGCTTGTTTTTTGAATGAGAGAATAATATTTAAAGAGATCAGATGCAAAAAAACAACAACAACAACAACAAAAAAACTCTAATTTTAGATGAAAACTTCAGACAACACTTAGAAATGTTTGCATCTGAATTTTTCATTTGTATCTTTCAGTATTTGTAATTTCCAAAAATAAATAAATAAATATAAAAAAAATGTCATGATTGTGTGTGTGTGTGCATGTGTGTGTAGAAAAGAAATGGGTTATCATAAAGTTAATATATCTATATATATATATATATATATATATATATATATATATATATATATATATATATATAGAGAGAGAGAGAGAGAGAGAGAGAGAGAGAGAGAGAGAGAGAGAGAGAGAGAGAGATGATCATATATAATAATAAATAAATAAACAACATTACAATATAATGTCCAGAATCAAGTCTGAATTTGGACCTGCATCCTCTGGCTCACTCATCATAAACATTATATGTCAAAAATGATTATGTCATGTTTGGGGCACCAAATGAGTCAGGACTCTGTCACTGTTTCCCCCTCAAAAAACGCCCCTGCAAATATTTTCACACAAGATAAGTCAAGCTGGCAGCCATATTTGTTGGAAAAGACTATATGTTCCCCGTGAGTATGACAGTGAGCTACAATAAATATACCAGTCAAAGAGTCATCTCTGCCATGAAAAGTGCACTTCAACAACACAGAGAAATCACATGACAAAGAGAGTGACGCGAGCTGAAAATGAGGAAAGAGCAAGAGAAACGGGGTCTTTAGAGGGCAAGGGGACATAAAAGCCTACATAAAAGAAGAACAGAGACAGAGATTGCGATTGAGATTGCGAAAAAAAAAAAAAAAAGATGGCTGAATGTGTAAATGAAAAGTACAGATAAAAAGAGCACAGGCCGCAGAGAGACTATAAGGAGAAGGCATGGGACAATAACAGCAGATTTCGTCTTTTGTGCAGTCTCAGAATCGGACCACAGTGACCACACAGACATGACAAACAAAAGAAGAACCTCCATTCCACTGCAAAGAAACGGTGAAAAGACTCAATCAAAACTTTCAGAGCACAATCATGAGTGCAAAAATGTTTTTATCTTGTTATTCTTCAAGTCAGAAATGATATGATACAATCTGCATGCAGGGATCAATTTATATGCACATACAGTAACATATATATTCATGGTATTATTCTATGGTCTACACATTCATCGTCCTTTCAAATTGACAACCACTGAATTTCTGTACTAACACAGTGTCAATAAATCAATGGATGGATAAAAAATCATATAATCGCCATCAATGTTAAATGGAAAACCAACACAGCGTTCGCATCTCCTCATTCATTCATCCACAGGGACAAAACCGTAAAGGAAAATCACTTAAAGACAGGAGCTGACAGGAGGCAGAGAAAAATGTCACTTCCTGGAAAAGTGGGAGAGATGAGCCGTGCAGCAGAAGTGTGTGTGTGTGTGTGTGTGTTTCTGCAGACTGTGAGCTCATTAGGTGTCTACTCATCCCGTACCTCTCGCACCTTTACTTCCTCGCACCTTTTAACCCTTCTTCCTGAATCTCAACACCACGGTGTTCTCCTCTTAAACCCGTCCTCTCACTTTTTCATCTTTCTCAATATTTACTTTCCTTTTAGAGAAACCCTCAGTCTCAAATCTGTGCTTCAGTAGATTCTTTCTCAGCCTGTGCTCAGAGAGAGAAAAGATGGTCTCTTTTGCTGTCTCCATCTGTCACTCCTCATTGGTCCCTCTATCTCTCAAACTGTTTGACTCCATCACAATCTCCATATAGTACGTCTCGGCTCGCTTTACCGCATTCGCACACACACTCACATAAACACACGTGTTTATTAGTTCATACGGGTTTGTGATCTACTCTCGCATCCATGTCAGACAGCTGGAGCTGATTAGCCTGATGTCACAGTGTGTCATATTGCTGCCGCCACAGAAAGCACAGCTTCTGCCAGACAGCTGCACCCACAGAGGGAGAAACCTCGCTGGGAATACGCAATAACACAGATCAGCCACGTCTCCTGTTATTAATAATCATCTGTGTTTTTCAGTCAGGTTGGTCATTTCTCAGGTCTCATTCCTGTGCTTACTGGAAGAAAAAAAACTGACAAAGATTTACAAGCACTTTTTAAAAGGCCAGTCACTTTTGAATAGGAATGCCAAATAAGGTAAAGGATATTCAGTCACCCAAAAAACTGAATTCTGTTGTTGTTTTCCTTTCTTCACACAATAAAAGTCACTAATGTAACAGTGTTGTATTGGGCCTCAATGACCTTCACCATGGACAAAGCTGAAAAAAAAAAATTCTTCAAAATATCTACTTTTGTGTTCCTCCGAAACAAAAAAGTTGTAAAAATTTGGAACAGCATGAGAATGAGTAAATAATGACAGAATTTTCATTTTGATTTCATCATGTGCTACGCTACAAATCCTTTAACTGATTTGGTGTTCCTGGTAAAAAAAAGCTGCATGTAAATCTCATTATGCTGTATTATCACTTAATCTTGGATTTCATTTTGTGTCAGTTTGTTTTCTTTCAGTAAGGTTTTATAGTGCCTAGGGTTTTGTATTTCTTTTTGGAACTGATTTATCATAGGCATCATGGTTCTGAGTTTACGCACGTCTTATGCACTCAAAATATATATTTTAAATATTTTTTACACTTATTTTGTGTATAATCCCAGATTAACAATTTAAAGAAAACATGCTCACAAAAAAGAACACAATAATTGATCCAATATTTGGTCATTAAACAGCATTTCAGGAAATGTCTAAGCAATTCCATGTAGGTTAGTCATTTTTGACTGGGAACACAAGTGTACTGTAAGTTGTTATACCTGTGTGAGCAAAATCTGTAGAGTTTAGTCCAGATCGAAATGACTGATAGTAAAGTGATAATGTAATGTAATGTTTTAGTAATGATGTAGAACAAAACAAAACTGACGTTCTCTTACTCGTACATTAATGATCAGATCAAATCTGCACCACTGATCATAATTGTCATTTTATACGTTCAGATTCAAAATAAAAATAAAAATCTTTCCAGATGTTTGACAGCTTGGAAATGATCAGTTATAATGGTTCTCTAGGCAGTGGCACAAGCGTTGCGTCTGAAGAGAGAGAGAGAGAGAGAGAGAGTGTGTGTGTGTGTGTGTGTGTGCGTGCGTCTGTGTGTGTGTGTGTGTGTGTGTGTGTGTGTGTGTGTGTGTGTGTGTGTGTGTGTGTGTGTGTGTGTGTGTGTGTGTGTGAGTGTAAACAGATGAGTGGGCCAGAGCAGGCAGCCGTTCTTGATGCTCATCAGACAGGTTGTTGGTTCAGTTGCCCCTCAGTCTCACGCAAACAAATCCAGATGGACAACTTTGCCAAGAGAAAGAAACTAGAGAAATGAGAAAGAAAGAACGACAACAGGCGCAGGATTAAAGAGAGAGAGCAAAGAAAATCATATCCTCAATAAAATATATTATATTCTAGAAGGAAGAACAGGCAGTGTTTGAATGCTGACACTCCAGATAGTGAAAATCAATATTCATAAATTAGAGATATTCTAAAAAGGATTTTGCTGTGTTTGCATGGTTTTATGCCTTTGCTTGCACTGTGCATCTGCTCTGTATTGCATGCCATATTTATTTATTCACTGTATTTTTTATATTGAATCGGAATTGTATTTTCAACAGATTACTATATATATATATTATGCTCACCAAGGGTGTATTTATTTGATCAAAAATACAGTTAAAACAGAAGTGCTATGAAATGTTATTATTTTAAAATGTAATTTATTGCTGTAATGGCAAAGCAGAATTTTCAGCAGTCTTTACTTCAGTCTTCAGTGTCACATGATCCTTCAGAAATCATTCTAATATGCTGATTTGCTGCTCAAAACAGTTCTTATTATAAATAATGTTGAAATCAGTTGTGCTGCTTCATAGTTTTGCTGAAGCGGTGATACATTTTTGGGATTCTTCACTAACTGTAAAGTTCAAAAGACAACTTTTATTTGAAAAAGAACTCTTCTGTAAACGTCTTTACTGTTAAATAGTACCCAAAAGACTGGCTGGTTTCAACATCTTCAAAGGACAGAGAGATCATGGTATTGGGTCACTCAAGGTGAGATGTTTTTCACCTTTAAAAGCTACATAATGATATGTCATCTTCATCACAAGCAAAAATAAGTAGACAAAAATAAACACCCCACCGAATATAGATATAAATCATTTCGTTCTTAACGGATCTCATCCTTCCTGTTCTTATCACCCTCGCCGTGTCTCTCTCAGTCAGGGTGCACATTAGCGCCAGCCAGAGGAGATCGGCACACCAGTCCTAGCCTCTGTAATCTGTGAGCGTGAGCTGTGTTTACTCCCCTCATCAGCTTTGATGCATGTAACCCCAATTATCTGAAGCCTGAGAGCCTCACATGTGCCTAATTGCCAAAACGTTTGTCAGAATATGTTGCCTAAAGCTGACTGATAGCAACCTGATCAGTGTCTGCGCTGACGGGATTCCCACTTTGAAGATCTCTTCCTCTCTTTAACGTGCCTTGGCTTTACATTTCACTTCTTTACTTGTTTTTCTTCCTTTTTTCCTCCTCAGTGCATCCGTCATTCTCTCTCTCTCTCTCTCTCTCTCTCTCTCTCTCTCTCTCGGTTTGCTCTATTCACTCATATGGTCTCACTCTTCATGCTTTCTACTTACAGTTTGCTCAGCTGTTTTGTCCACTGTCACTGGATTTTCCTGCATCATTTTACTCCTCTTCTCATCAACTACTCTTTAACTGTAGCCTACTTTATTTCGTCCATTAGGATGAGGGAGGAGAGACACTGGCACTCTTGTATGAAGAGCTGCCTCCTCCTTAGAGGAACATTAGAACTGACACCTCATTTAAGGTAGTGAATGACTGTATGTTTCAAAGAGCCTGCGATATCTCTCGCCCTCGGGGATTTTTTTCATAAGTTATATCCATCTTAAAAGCATAGAGCGACTCTTCCATTTGGAATCAATTACGTGCATTTCATTTTTAATAAATGATTTAAATATATTGAACTCTTTCTGAGCATTTTAAATGGGTTATATTCTCCGTTTCCCTGCCAAATCTTTGTCAGACAGCCGCTCTTTTCAAACAGCACTTTAAAAAGCTCTCTGTCGGCTGACTGCGCCTCAGCCTTAAGGCAAGTGAGATGAACTTAGTTGTTTAAGTTCAGATATCACCCAGATGCAGATTTAGGGATAAAAGAAAAGGTTAGTCCAATTAAAGGTTCACACTGCGAAATGCTGTATTGTTCTTTATAATTAACTCGGTTTGACAAGGTTGTCTTTGTTATTTCCCAATTATCGGCGAAAACAAGCTAGTGCAAAACTCGCTGTTCTCATTACGATTTCAATTCTTACACCCTTTAATTTATTTTCTCCCGAATCTGGGGACATATAAACAAAGTGCGAGCTCCGCCAACGGCCCTCCAGCTCATTTGTAACAGTATCACCAGCCTAATCACGAATCCCATCTCTACTTCCCCCACACAAATCTGCTAAATGAAAAAGTCAACCTTTACAATGCCGTCGATGATGGATCATAGGAAACAGAGGCTTTGCAGCACACGTGAACGGGAGCTTCAAAGGCCAGTCTTATCTAGTGAACACAAGTGTTTTAATAGATAACTTCATCAATCCTAAAATTGTAATGACCACTAAACTATGGGATTGTTCTCCACTTGCATCACATTACAGGACTCCTTCATCTCTATAACTGCTACAGTAGGTTGTGTATGCAGGGCCGACCCATAACTGTATCAAATGGTGATTACGCTGCACTTGCATGCTGATGTAGGGAACATTTGCAACACGACTGTATGCTAAGTAATGGCAAACATGCTTTATAGGCTGAGATAAGACAAGAATGAGATACCCCAAGGAGTTTGAATATGGTTCATGGTAAAGACTGTGCGACCTCTATATTATTCGGAGAAAGAGAACTGAAAATAAATGTTGGAATTATTTATTTTACAGGAAATGTATTTAATGGTTAGGGCAAGAAGGAAGAAAAGCTTAAAGCTCAAGGCTGTTTATGATAAAAGACATGCTTTTTAAAAGTCAAGTCTACATGACTATATCAAAAAAGAAACTTGTAAGCAGTTATGTAAACAACAGCTTGTACGGCGCAGAAAAACTCCACTAATATATGATCTATCAAACGGAAATAAAACACTTTTAATGAGCAAGTCTTCTATCTGTTTGTGTTGAAGAAATCTGCTTTTAATAGGAAACTACTCGTGTTTGTGTGGATGTGTGCTGAATGTATGGCACATTATCTTCAGATGTAGGGTGTGCATTTTGATCGAGGTCTCACAACACATGGTTGGAAGCGGTTTGCTTAAGTGAGTACAGTTCTCATACTTTCCCCTCCGACCCTTCCCAAATGTCGGTGCCTCGTGAGATAACTGACAGTAATAACTGACTACAACCATCCGCCACAGGGGAGGACAGCAAAGAGCAGACCAGTGTCCTTCAAAAACAAACGAGAATTGCTTTTTACTTTATATATGTATTGCCATGTTGGTCTCCAGTGGTCAGAGCATCAGGAAGTACAGTACAAAGTGCTGTTCTAAGGGGAAAAAATGTATGGTAAAAAATGAATAAATGTTTACCTGAATACAATTTACATGCAAATACATAGAAAACAGGACTGTCTGTACAAGTTAATTTAGTCTGATAAATTCAGGGAGCATCAAAATATCAGGGAGCATGTCATACGTAAATTCTATAATAATTACATTTTTATTAGCATATATTTTGGCATTATTAGACAGTCAAGAGCTTTTTTCTTAATATCTGATATTCAGCTCAACAGCACGACTAAAGCACTATTCGGACGGGACTAGTTTTCTAAACTACGTTTGAGTTTCGATTCTTACCACCTGACGTCTGTGATTTTCATGTACCAATTCAGACTGGACTAGTATCTCCGTGTTTATTACAGAGATGGGAGGGTCTGATTTGTGCATCTGGGCGTCACAGAGATCACGCGCTCTGTATGCGTGCATTTAATTCATTCAGAATGACTGCCATTAGAATTATTACACAATAAATACTAAATGGCTAGTATAGCAAAACCATGTTAATGTGTGGTTCCTTTAGTTTAACTTGGCCAAAACACACAAGGAAACACGTTGTGAAATAAAATATCACCGGCAATCACAGACATTCACATTAGGACGGGATTAGTTTTCTCAGAGGATCACTGAGTTTGCTGAAAAACGGTAGGTAATTTGCTCTGGAATTATTACAAAGTTTGTGTGAGAAAAACACAGACGTGGCAGATTCGGACGGGATTAAAATCACCAAGTACGTCTGTGAAACGCAGATTTCTCTAACGACCCCCTGTAAAACTAGTCCCGTCCGAATAGGGCTTAAGAATGTGAAATTGATTTTATTTACCAGTTCAATAAGCATTCAAAATTATGTTACTTGATGCATTTTTATAGTCCAAAATGAAGTCAAATGTGAATTTCTGGTGTGAATGAATGCATTTGAATGAATCAGTTAAATGAATGATTCAATGACTCACCTAGATTGGCTGCATTTCCATAGTAGTCAAAAAAGTATGTG